>NC_084572.2:3580000-3625000 GCF_033978685.3 Nerophis lumbriciformis | reverse complement strand
TTCATAGCTACCATTGGCTTCTGTTTGAGTAATTTCACTTCAAGCCTTTTCCAACATTCCACACTACAAAAATTATGAAAGTATGTTTGATATGGGCTGATATTATATCGGTATTGCCCAATACACAAGGCTCCAATATTGGTATCGTATCAAAACACCTCTATAAATGACAAATAGACATTTTTGGGTGCCATAAAAATAAATAGCGTTCCTTCTCTTACAAGCCGTTTCTGGAAGTTTCCTCCAAAAAGAACATATGGAGACGAAGCCCTCTCAGTCCCTTCAACCTGCTCTGGAAACTAAATCTGAAGTCCTGGCAACAGCTTTTCCCAATGAAAACGCTTCACTCACAAAAGTCAGAGAAAAGTTTTTTTTTGCTGACCTAATTTTTACAGCCAGTTCAGCTTCTGTGTGTCCGTGTGCTTCCATGCGGGCAAACATACGCTTCCTAATGACCAATTTACATAATTAACACACTGAGGCATGGCGGGCTGCCTGTGGGCGTGCACACACACACACACACACACACACGCACGCACACACACACACACACACACACACACACACAAATATTCAGAGTGTGCCTTGGAGCAGTGACAAAGACGTCCTGCTGCTAATTGGTGATATGTTACAATAACAAAATCCCAAAAGTAGACATACACGATCGCACGCACAAACGCACACAAACAAGCACATGTTGCAACTTTTTTACATTTTTTTTTTGTGGGCGTTGGAGAACTTCTGAAGACAACAAGATTTTTCCACATGAAGAAAAAGCACCTGTGAGGTGTTGGTTCTCTCAAAAAGAGGTGTGTCTGGTGTTGTATTTCTTCACTGTGCGTGTGTGTGCGTGTGTGTGTGTGTGTGTGTGTGTGTGTGTGTGTGTGTGTGTGTGTGTGTGTGTGTGTGTGTGTGGGTGTGTGCACTTGTCTCACCATCCTTGTGTGGACATACACTTGACAAACCAACCTTTCTGTGAGGACCTTTTGACTTGTGAGGACATTTTCCTGGTCCTCACAACTACAGAAGTAAAATATTTTTTTTTACTTTGTGTGTTTTGCATTCTGAAGTGAGGTTGCAACTCTCTACTCCCATCTAGTGGTAGATATAAATGTTTTCCATCATTCTAGCTATAGTGGAAAGGGGGGCCCTCCCAACCTACTAACCAAACGTGGGTCCACACAAAGTAGGCAAGACATGTATGTGTGTGTGTGTGTGTGTTCTTGTATTTCTAGCCTTCTTGAGACATCAGCAAGGAAAAGTGCCGTCCATATGAGGACCCGTGAACAAGTTTGGAGGTCTCAAGAAAGTAAGAAATACACAAATGTGTGTGTGTGTGTGTGTGTGTGTGTGTGTGTGTTCTTGTATTTCTACCGTTCTTGAGACATCAACAGGGAAAAGTACCTTCCATATGAGGACCCGTGAACAAGTTTGGAGGTCTCAAGAAGGTAAGAAATACAAAAATGTGTGTGTGTGTGTGCACTTGTCTCACCATCCTTGTGTGGACATACACTTGACAAACCAACCTTTCTGTGAGGACCTTTTGACTTGTGAGGACATTTTCCTGGTCCTCACAACTACAGAAGTAAAATATTTTTTTTTACTTTGTGTGTTTTGCATTCTGAAGTGAGGTTGCAACTCTCTACTCCCATCTAGTGGTAGATATACATTTTTCCATCATTCTAGCTATAGTGGAAAGGGGGGCCCTCCCAATCTACTAACCAAACGTGGGTCCACACAAAGTAGGCAAGACATGTATGTGTGTGTGTGTGTGTGTGTGTGTTCTTGTATTTCTAGCCTTCTTGAGACATCAGCAAGGAAAAGTGCCGTCCATATGAGGACCCGTGAACAAGTTTGGAGGTCTCAAGAAAGTCAGAAATACACAAATGTGTGTGTGTGTGTGTGTGTGTGTGTGTGTGTGTGTGTGTGTGTGTGTGTTCTTGTATTTCTACCGTTCTTGAGACATCAACAGGGAAAAGTACCTTCCATATGAGGACCCGTGAACAAGTTTGGAGGTCTCAAGAAGGTAAGAAATACAAAAATGTGTGTGTGTGTGTGCACTTGTCTCACCATCCTTGTGTGGACATACACTTGACAAACCAACCTTTCTGTGAGGACCTTTTGACTTGTGAGGACATTTTCCTGGTCCTCACAACTACAGAAGTAAAAAATTTTTTTTTACTTTCTGTGTTTTGCATTCTGAAGTGAGGTTGCAACTCTCTTCTCCCATCTAGTGGTAGATATACATTTTTCCATCATTCTAGCTATAGTGGAAAGGGGGGCCCTCCCAATCTACTAACCAAACGTGGGTCCACACAAAGTAGGCATGACATGTATGTGTGTGTGTGTGTGTGTGTGTGTGTGTGTGTGTGTGTGTGTGTGTGTGTGTGTGTGTGTTCTTGTATTTCTAGCCTTCTTGAGACATCAGCAAGGAAAAGTGCCGTCCATATGAGGACCCGTGAACAAGTTTGGAGGTCTCAAGAAAGTAAGAAATACACAAATGTGTGTGTGTGTGTGTGTGTGTGTGTGTGTGTGTGTGTGTGTGTGTGTGTGTTCTTGTATTTCTACCGTTCTTGAGACATCAACAGGGAAAAGTACCTTCCATATGAGGACCCGTGAACAAGTTTGGAGGTCTCAAGAAGGTAAGAAATACAAAAATGTGTGTGTGTGTGTGTGTGTGTGCACTTGTCTCATCATCCTTGTGTGGACATACACTTGACAAACCAACCTTTCTGTGAGGACCTTTTGACTTGTGAGGACATTTTCCTGGTCCTCACAACTACAGAAGTAAAATATTTTTTTTTACTTTCTGTGTTTTGCATTCTGAAGTGAGGTTGCAACTCTCTTCTCCCATCTAGTGGTAGATATACATTTTTCCATCATTCTAGCTATAGTGGAAAGGGGGGCCCTCCCAATCTACTAACCAAACGTGGGTCCACACAAAGTAGGCAAGACATGTATGTGTGTGTGTGTGTGTGTGTGTGTGTGTGTGTGTGTGTGTGTGTGTGTGTTCTGGCAATGCTTACTTAACGGGGACATCGCTCTGTTTACACCAGGGGTGCTCACACTTTTTCTGCAGGCGAGCTACTTTTCAATTGATCAAGTCGTGGGGATCTACCTCATTCATATATATCATTTATATTTACTTATTTATGAAATATATGTTTTTGTTAACAAGTTAAAGGTGTTTAATGATAATGCAAGCATGTTTAACACATATAGTTAATATTGTTAAAACATTAAAGGTGTTTAATGATAATACAAGTATGTTTAATACATATAGTTAATATTGTTAACTTAAAGGTGGTTAAAAATAATACAAGCATGTTTAACACAAATAGTTAATATTGTTAACAACTTAAAGGTGGTTAAAGATAATACAAGCATGATTCCTTTCTTTCATGAAGACAAGAATATAAGTTGGTGTATTACCTGATTGTGATGACTTGCATTGATTGGAATCAGACAGTGGTGATGATAACGTCCGCATTTTCGAATGGAGGAGAAAAAAAGTCCTCCTTTCCGTCCAATACCACATGAAAGTGGTTGGTTTTTGGCATCTTATTTGTCCAGCTTCCGTACTCCTTTGTATACACTTTACAAGAAACACATTGTCGGCAAACTCCGTAGCTTGCTAGCTTGTGCACGCCAGCTTTCTGAGACTCTTATTTTGGTAGCGCAGGCAGGATGAAGCAGAGCTTTTATTGTGCAACTGTGCAGTCGGTCTTTGGAGTTTTGACGACAGGTACGGCGCCAGAGTCTGTTGAAATAAAGTGTTTCTCGCCTTCCAGTCGGTAATTTTAATGAGCTGGCAGCAGCCAGCGTCATCTCAGAAGACCCTCGGGTGCCGTGAATGTCAATCAAGTGACCAAAGTGACGTCATAGTGAAGATTTATGATCGCTCATTTTTAGGACTATTTTTTTAATGCCTGGCTGGTGATCGACTGACACACCCTCCGAGATCGACCGGTAGATGGCGATCGACGTAATGAGCACCCCTGGTTTACACAGTCACCTTTAGGGGACCTCTGACGGTATGGGGACAAAAAAACAGGTCCCCTAAAGCAGTGTTTTTCAACCACTGTGTGCCGCGGGATACAGTCTGGTGTGCCGTGGGTGATCATCTAGTTTCACTTATTTGGGTTAAAAATATTTTTTGCAAACCAGTAATTATAGTCTGCACATTATGTGTTGTTGTTGAGTGTCGGTGCTGTCTAGAGCTCGGCAGAGTAACCGTGTAATACTCTTCCATATCAGTAGGTGGCAGCCGGTAACTAATTGCTTTGTAGATGTCGGGAACAGCGGGAGGCAGCGTGCAGGTAAAAAGGTGTCTAATGCTTAAACCAAAAATAAACAAAAGGTGAGTGCCCCTAAGAAAAGGCATTGAAGCTTAGGGAAGGCTATGCAGAACGAAACTAAAACTGAACTGGCTACAAAGCAGTGACGTGCGGTGAGGTTGGTGGCTGGTGAGGCACTGACTTCATCACAGTCAGATTTACAAACATATGAACCCTAAAGAGTATCTTATTCACCATTTGATTGGCAGCAGTTAACGGGTTATGTTTAAAAGCTCCTACCAGCATTCTTCCCTGCTTGGCACTCAGCATCAAGGGTTGGAATTGGGGGTTAAATCACCAAAAATGATTCCCAGGCGCGGTGCCGCTGCTGCCCACTGCTCCCCTCACCTCCCAGGGGGTGAACCAGGGGATGGGTCAAATGCAGAGGACAAATTTCATTACACCTAGTGTGTGTGTGACAATCATTGCTACTTTAACTTAACTTTAACTTTACACATACAAACTGTAGCACACAAAAAAGCACATTTAATAAAAAAAAAACGTTATTATCGTCTTACCTTTACTTAGAAATTAAGTCCATGCGCCGCAACTAAAGCCCTCACTTAAACTTTCCACGTGCAAGATTGAATCCATTTAAAAAAGTGTAACCGAGGGTTTATAAATGTCGCCTATACTGCATGAAACTACAAAATAACAAACACGGAGGCTCCAGTTTACACGAGGACCACTTTATTTACCTTCTTTCAAAAACCTCCGCAACGTGACATCACGTCCGCTCTTAGCGCCTTCAAAATAAGAGCTCAAGGCATATACTGTATAACAGCGCATAACGGGAACTTAACATCACAAAGAGGAAAGCCCATGAAAATAGGTTACAAAAGTTATTTAATAAGAAGCCAAAAAGTGCAAAAACAATAATGTTCGTGTTGGAGGAGTTGTGAATTAGATACACCTGCAGTTTGCAGGTGTACCTAATGTTGTGTCCCCGCCATCATTCACAACTCCTCCAACATGAACATTATTGTTTTTGCACTTTTTGGCTTCTTATGAAATATTTTTTTTAAATAGATTCAATCTTGCACGTGGAAAATTTAAGTGTGGGCTTTAGTTGATATAACAATTCTACGGCGGGGGTGCAGGAGGCGAGCCTCAGCCGGTGCGTCTTTTGCAGCCGTTTTATGATCGCTCAGCACAAGAAATACTTTACACACATACAGTTGTTGACAAAATACACTGTACATTATATACCTCAGCTAACTAAACTATGGAAATGTATAATATAGTTCATATAGCAATACAGTCTCACTGCACAGCAGGCCAGCAGCTAGCCGAGTCATTGCGGAATCCATGTTGAGGCACTGAGTGACGTGCCTCAACTGGCTGCTGTTCACCGCACCGTCTCTTCTCAGTAATTTGAACGGCAAATGTGAAAATTCAGCGATTTTGAATAAAAATAATCTAAAACTGGTGAAGTTAAATGGAAAATAACTTTATAGTATAATCACTGGATACATATAACAATTTAATTATTTATTTATTTATTTAAAAAAAAAATTCTTTCCATGATGGCAGATGAGGCCCCGCCTCACCTGCCTCTAGTGACTGCACGTCACTGGTATGCAATGATAAACTATATGAATGACATATCACCGTATAACTCTCAAAGGTTAGTAATACGGCGTGGCGCAGTGGAAGAATGGCCGTGCGCGACCCGAGGGTCCCTGGTTCAATCCCCACCTAGTACCAACCTCGTCATGTCTGTTGTGTCCTGAGCAAGACACTTCACCCTTGCTCCTGATGGGTGCTGGTTAGCGCCTTGCATGGCAGCTCCCTCCATCAGTGTGTGAATGTGTGTGTGAATGGGTAAATGTGGAAGTAGTGTCAAAGTGCTTTGAGTACCTTGAAGGTAGAAAAGCGCTATACAAGTACAACCCATTTATCATTTATTATTTATTTAATACCCTTATAAAGTAAAATTCTCGTAAAAACCGTGATTGATAACCGCACTTTGATAATCTGACAGACACTGCTCATTTACTGGAGAAGCAAGCTAGCGCTCGCTCGCTTAAATGCAAACATGAATACAAGAGACATTAACGCCTTTCCTCATTAAGAAATGACTTGCATTGTATAAACACATTGCTGTCCCAGCAACTACCGTATTTTCCGCACTATTAGCCGCACCTAAAAACCACAAATTTACTCAAAAGCTGACAGTGCGGCTTATAACCCGGTGCGCTTTATATATGGATTAATATTAAGATTCATTTTCATAAAGTTTCGGTCTCGCAACTACGGTAAACAGCCGCCATCTTTTTTCCCCGTAGAAGAGGAAGTGCTTCTTCTTCTACGCAAGCAACCGCCAAGGTAAGCACCCGCCCCCATAGAACAGGAAGCGCGTCTTCTACTGTAAGCAACCACCCGCCCGCGTAGAAGAAGAAGAAGCGCGCGGATATTACGTTTCATTTCCTTTGTGTGTTTACATCTGTAAAGACCACAAAATGGCTCCTACTAAGCGACAGGTTTCCAAGACGCAATCTCTCCATCCGCACACGGACTACTATTTCACAGCAACTGCCTAAAGACTTTCAAGAAAAGCTGGCTACTTTCCGTGCATATTGTAAAAACAAGATAGCTGAAAAAAAGATCCGGCCAGAGAACATTATCAACATGGACGAGGTTCCACTGACTTTTGATATTCCTGTGAACCGCACTGTGGATACAACGGGAGCACGTACGGTGAATATTCGCACCACAGGGAATGAGAAGTCATCCTTCACTGTGGTTCTAGCTTGCCATGCTAATGGCCAGAAACTTCCACCCATGGTGATATTCAAAAGGAAGACCTTGCCAAAAGAGACCTTTCCAGCCGGCGTCATCATAAAAGCTAACTCGAAAGGATGGATGGATGAAGAAAAGATGAGCGAGTGGTTAAGGTAAGTTTACGCGAAGAGGCCGGGTGGCTTTTTTCACGCAGCTCCGTCCATGTTGATATACGACTCCATGCGCGCCCACATCACGCTGGTTTTTAATATATTATTAAAGTTTGACTGACCTGACTGTTTTTTTGACATTCCTTTAGCGCAGTTAGATGCGGCTTATAACACGGGGCGGCTTATAGGTGGACAAAGTTTTGAAATATGCCGTTCATTGAAGGCGCGGCTTATAACCCAGGGCGCCTTATGGTGCGGAAAATACGGTAAGTTGTTCAACTGTACACATTGAACCTAAAAGCTGTGCTATCTCAGCATAGTGTGGCGGATCTATACTTATTAGCACATTTAATGATATCATGATAATAATAATAATAATAATAATAATAATAATAACCATGATATAACATTTTCATATCGTTACAGTCTAGATTAGAGTAGTTCATACTTGGTCCTTTGACACAGAGTGATCCTCACTATGACGGAAATGCTGCATTGCAGTTGGTCAAGTAAAGAAGATGTTTGAAATACTAGTTATGTAAAATATGAGGTTTGAAATGAGGATTATAGAGTTCTGAGGAATGAAAAGCAGGCAAGCAGAGGAATTTAATTCTGAGCGAGCTCAGGCAATGATTCAAAAGATGAGAATGATCCAGGAGATTAAAGCTCAGGCCGTTGAGGGAGTCTTTGCAAAGTAGTTTCATTATCTCCCTCAATCCTTACCAAGCTTTAGAAACATGTTTGAGTTGAACAGACACGCTGCAGAAAGAACTGATGGAATCAGATCTATCAATCAATCAATATTAGCATCAATAAAAAAAAGTCCCAGCATGGCTCTTTACTCACCATGCTTCTATTTGTCTTCCATGAATATTTTGGGGGGTTGAATGACTTAACAAGTATTCAACAAAACATGCAAAAGGTCAACGCTGACAATTAGCCTCAACAAGTTCATTAACAAGCTGTCAGTCAAACATGGGAGGCAAAGGCTTACTCCTATTTTGCAACGATCCAAAGCACGGACACAATGTGATGATAATAACAGAAGTAAGAAGAAAGCAGTGAATAGCAATTATTGACTTCAAAGGCTTCAAATAATTTAATATTGATTCTGCTCTTGTCATTGCAGACTGTTTGTTGGAAATGCTTCTGTTGCACAACAGCAGACATTGACATGAGGAACAGATAAGCACTGAGGCATGCGATTCTGACGGTTCAGACAAGTTTAAATTGGATCTAGATCTCAACACGAGGCTTCATTCATATCAAAACATGTCCATAAATAGTTTGTAGACATTCAACATTCATAACTCAGCGAACAATCAACGCCTTAAAGTCGCTGGACGAAGACAAAAGACGACTAGGAGACAATATCTCACTATCGCTTCCTGGGGACCCAAAGATACCGCTTAAAACACTACAATGTAGGGGTGTAACGGTACGTGTATTTGTATTGAACCGTTTCGGTACGGGGGTACCGAAACGCAGCATCGCGTGGACATCGGGGGCGGTACCTCTGGATTGGCAGACCGGGGTGGTGGTTCCTCTCTTTAAGAAGGGGAACCGGAGGGTGTGTTCTAACTATCGTGGGATCACACTCCTCAGCCTTCCCGGTAAGGTCTATTCAGGTGTACTGGAGAGGAGGCTACGCCGGATAGTCGAACCTCGGATTCAGGAGGAACAGTGTGGTTTTCGTCCTGGTCATGGAACTGTGGACCAGCTCTATACTCTCGGCAGGGTCCTTGAGGGTGCCAACCAGTCTACATGTGCTTTGTGGACTTGGAGAAGGCATTCGACCGTGTCCCTCGGGAAGTCCTGTGGGGAGTGCTCAGAGAGTATGGGGTATCGGACTGTCTGATTTTGGCGGTCCGCTCCCTGTATGATCAGTGTCAGAGCTTGGTCCGCATTGCCGGCAGTAAGTCGGACCCGTTTCCAGTGAGGGTTGGACTCCGCCAAGGCTGCCCTTTGTCACCGATTCTGTTCATAACTTTTATGGACAGAATTTCTAGGCGCAGTCAAGGCGTTGAGGGGATCCGGTTTGGTGGCTGCAGGATTAGGTCTCTGCTTTTTGCAGATGATGTGGTCCTGATGGCTTCATCTGGCCAGGATCTTCAGCTCTCGATGGATCGGTTCGCAGCCGAGTGTGAAGCGACTGGGATGAGAATCAGCACCTCCAAGTCCGAGTCCATGGTTCTCGCCCGGAAAAGGGTGGAATGCCATCTTCGGGTTGGGGAGAAGACCCTGCCCCAAGTGGAGGAGTTCAAGTACCTCGGAGTCTTGTTCACGAGTGAGGGAAGAGTGGATCGTGAGATCGACAGGCGGATCGGTGCGGCATCTTCAGTAATGCGGACGCTGTATCGATCCGTTGTGGTGAAGAAGGAGCTGAGCCGGAAGGCAAAGCTCTCAATTTACCGGTCGATCTACGTTCCCATCCTCACCTATGGTCATGAGCTTTGGGTTATGACCGAAAGGACAAGATCACGGGTACAAGCGGCCGAAATGAGTTTCCTCCGCCGGGTGGCGGGGCTCTCCCTTAGAGATAGGGTGAGAAGCTCTGTCATCCGGGGGGAGCTCAAAGTAAAGCCGCTGCTCCTCCACATCGAGAGGAGCCAGATGAGGTGGTTCGGGCATCTGGTCAGGATGCCACCCGATCGTCTTCCTCGGGAGGTGTTTAGGGCACGTCCGACCGGTAGGAGGCCACGGGGAAGACCCAGGACACGTTGGGAAGACTATGTCTCCCGGCTGGCCTGGGAACGCCTCGGGACCCCCCGGGAGGAGCTGGACGAAGTGGCTGGGGAGAGGGAAGTCTGGGTTTCCCTACTTAGGCTGCTGCCCCCGCGACCCGACCTCGGATAAGCGGAAGAAGATGGATGGATGGATGGACGGTACGGGGGTTTCGGTTCGGTGCGGAGGTGTACCGAACGAGTTTCCACACGAACGTATTAAGTAGCGTAACGCACGTTGTGTAAACAATGCACACCGAGGCACAACACACGGCATGCTTGCAACTAACGGGCTATGATAGACTGACCATACGTCCTCTTTTCACCGGACATGTCCTCTTTTGCGGAGCTGTCAGGGCGGAGTTTCTTAAATGCCTCAAATGTCCGGCATTTTGAGTTAGGGTTGCGTGTATTTTCAATGTACTGTAGCGTCCAGAAGAAGTGCACACCAAATCTGACGCTCTTTTTAAAGGGGAACATTATCACAATTTCAGAAAGGTTAAAACCATTAAAAATCAGTTCTCAGTGGCTTTTTTTTTTTTTTCCGAAGTTTTTTTCAAAATTTTACCCATCACGCAATATCCCTAAAAAAAAGCTTCAAAGTGCCTGATTTTAACCATCGTTATATACACCCGTCCATTTTCCTGTGACGTCACATAGTGATGCCGATACAAACAAACATGGCGGATAGAACTGCAAGATATAGCGACATTAGCTCGGATTCAGACTCGGATTTCAGCGGCTTAAGCGATTCAACAGATTACGCATGTATTGAAACGGATGGTTGTAGTGCGGAGGCAGGTAGCGAAAACCAAATTGAAGAAGAAACTGAAGCTATTGAGCCATATCGGTTTGAACCGCATGCAAGCGAAACCGAAGAAAACGACACGACAACCAGCGACACGGGAGAAAGCGAGGACGAATTCGGCGATCGCCTTCTAACCAACGATTGGTATGTGTTTGTTTGGCATTAAAGGAAACTAACAACTATGAACTAGGTTTACAGCATATGAAATACATTTGGCAACAACATGCACTTTGAGAGTGCAGACAGCCCAGTTTTCATCAATTAATATATTCTGTAGACATACCCTCATCCGCTCTCTTTTCCTGGGGGTCTGGCGGCAGATTTCTTTGACTTTATGGTTGGAAATGCATCTGCTTTGAGTGTCGCAGGATTTCCACACATTCTTGCCATCTCTGTCGTAGCATAGCTTTCGTCGGTAAAGTGTGCGGAACAAAGGTCCAATTTCTTGCCACTTTGGCATCTTTGGGCCACTGGTGCAACTTGAATCTGTCCCTGTTGGTGTTGTTACACCCTCCGACAACACACCGACGAGGCATGATGTCTCCAAGGTATGGAAAACAGTCGAAAAAACGGAAAATAACAGAGCTGATTTGACTCGGTGTTTGAGAAAATGGCGGATTGCTTCCCGATGTGACATCACGTTGTGACGTCATCGCTCCGAGAGCGAATAATAGAAAGGCGTTTAATTTGCCAAAATTCACCCATTTAGAGTTCGGAAATGGGCTAAAAAAATATATGGTCTTTTTTCTGCAACATCAAGGTATATATTGACGCTTACATAGGTCTGGTGATAATGTTCTCCTTTTATTGAGCAACCTATACTAACACAGCTCAACTTATCTCGTTCCTTCCACACGCACGTCCATCCTCACTCCTCATTTCCGCAACAACAAGGCTTCCTCCTTCTTCGCCAATCACCTTACAGGCGTGCTACGTTCACAACAATGGGAATTCTGAATATCACTCACTCAAGAAGACAACATCAACTTCAGCAGGTCGTTACAGTACGTTCAGGGTTAAGAAGGGGTTAAAAACAAAACAAACAGCAGCATTGGTGAGGGAGGGGCAGAGACAGAGAAAGAGAGAGAGTTATGATAAACGTGCATGCGTCGCCAGGCTCTGCTTTTTATCCATAGATTTATCACATTTAATTTTTTATTATCTATAGCAGGGGTGTCAAAAGTGTGCCCCGGAGGCCATTTGCGGCCCACAGCTAATGTTTTAAAGGCCCACGGCACATTGTAAAAATACTATTAAAATAAACAAAAACATAACAAAAGTGAAATAAAAAAGCTTAAAGGTTAAATGTAATTTAGAAAAAGTTGCAATGTTGACTAATAAAACAAAGCTGGGTTTTTTTCTTTCAAACTGTCATTGCACAAAATCAATGTTATTATGAATTATTGACCTATCCAAGGTTGCGATTACTTCACATTAGGGATGTCCCGATTCGGGTTTTTCCTCTTCCGATCCGATACCGATATTGTTTTTGCACTTCCGATCCGATACCGATACTGACCGATACGATACTGACCGACAATGGCCTATCAGAGCATGTATTAAAGTTTAAAGTTATTTAGCCTACTTAGTTGTCAGAATCATGTTGAAAAGGGTTTTAGTACTCTTGATAACAACTAGCCAGCTGAATTAGGGGAGTTTAAATAATACACAATGGTTGGTAACAAGAAACTGACCTGTTTATTCAAGGATAAACACAAAATAGACAAAATTATACATGACAAACAGAAATGGCATCATTGAACTAGGGCTGGGCGATATGGCCTTTTTTTAATATTGCGATATTTTAAGGCCATATTGCGATACACGATATATATCTGGATATTTTGCCTTAGCCTTGAATGAACACTTGATGCATATAATCACAGCAGTATGATGATTCTATGTGTTTTGATTGATTGATTGAGACTTTTATTAGTAGGTTGCACAGTGAAGTACATATTCCGTACAATTGACCACTAAATGGTAACACCCCAATAACTTTTTCAACTTGTTTAAGTCAGGGTCCACTTAAATTAATTCATGATACAGATATATACTATCAGATATATACTATCATCATAATACAGTCATCACACAAGATAATCACATTGAATTATTTACATTATTTATAATCCAGGGTGTGGAGGGGGGCGCCGGATGTAAGTGTCAAAAAGACAGCCAAAAGAGTTTGGTATGAGAATAAATCTAAAGTTAAAATATAGGGTAGAAATGCACTCATTTGCAGGAAATGTAGTCTTGATTTTCAACATTTTCTTTCAAGGCTTGCATGTCTACATTAAAACATTCTTCTTCATACTGCATTAATATATGCTACTTTTAAACTTTCATGCAGAGAAGGAAATCACAACTAAAAAAATCACTAATTTTTTCATACGGTGTTGATCTGGACATTTTTGCCTCGGCGTTTTGATGGTGTGCGCGTGTGGCACTGAACGGAGATAAGCGTCTCGACAGACGTTATAATATTTGAACAATGATGACGAAAACTGTTTTCTTTGTCGTGTCCGTGTGTCGAAAATTGTAATGCGCTTATTTTTGTATTTGATTTTGTGCGTGGCATATAATTGCTATGCGCAGAGGACGTTTAAACAGTGCGCAATTGCACAAGCGCGTACCTTAGAGAGAACGTTGGTCACACGGCTGCGCTAGCATCACAGCTAACGTTAGCCATGCTGCTACCTCTCTGCTCGGGGAGGACGTATACGTATGTGACGTATGACGTGACAGTATGTGACGTGTGTAAGAAGGTGCGCTCGCTGTCTGTGAGAGGGAGACACAGGAAAGAGTGAGAAGAGCCTGTCGTGTAATGCCAGCAGCTAAAAGCAACTGCGTGAGAATCCACAGACCTGTGGATGTGTTGAAGGTGTGCTGGAAAATGCGGAACGGAAATTAGGGAGCAGCAGAAAAGTGGAATGTACTATTTAAATAGGTGCGTTGGAAAACACGGAACGGAGTTGTTTTTTTTTAACTGGATCTGGATCGGCATTTTCCCATGCCTTGCCGATACGCATTTTTTTGCAAATATCGGCGGCCGATCCGATCCAAATATCGGATCGGGACATCCCTACTTCACATCAAATATTCCACTAAGAAAAATATTTTTGGTGGAAGATTTTGCAAATTTGGTAAATAAATAACCCAACCGGACGCTGTATCGATCCGTTGTGGTGAAGAAGGAGCTGAGCCGGAAGGCAAAGCTCTCAATTTACCGGTCGATCTACGTTCCCATCCTCACCTATGGTCATGAGCTTTGGGTTATGACCAAAAGGACAAGATCACGGGTGCAAGCGGCCGAAATGAGTTTCCTCCGCCGGGTGGCGGGGCTCTCCCTTAGAGATAGGGTGAGAAGCTCTGCCATCCGGGGGGAGCTCAAAGTAAAGCCGCTGCTCCTCCACATCGAGAGGAGCCAGATGAGGTGGTTCGGGCATCTGGTCAGGATGCCACCCGAACGCCTCCCTAGGGAGGTGTTTAGGGCACGTCCGACCGGTAGGAGGCCGAGGGGAAGACCCAGGACACGTTGTGAAGACTATGTATTCCCGGCTGGCCTGGGAACGCCTCGGGGTCCCACAGGAAGAGCTGGACGAAGTGGCTGGGGAGAGGGAAGTCTGGGCTTCCCTGCTTAAGCTGCTGCCCCCGCGACCCGACCTCGGATAAGCGGAAGAAGATGGATGGATGGATGGAAATAACACAAAAATGTATATTTTGTTGTTTTCTTACTGTACCGAAAATGAACCGAACCGTGACCTCTAAACCGAGGTACGTACCGAACCGAAATTTTTGTGTACCGTTACACCCCTACTACAACGACATGTTCACCACCAAGATGATTCATCCACATTTGCACATAAGAGTGTTCCAGGATGTTCCGGCGCTCTGAACAACTCACACAGGAGTGCGTCCATCCATGGCCAACTCACTGCTAGCCTCCTGGCGACGTCCCCAAAACTGTTAAATCGCATGGCACGCTCCACTACAGCTGGCAGACGATGAAAGTCTTCTTCCACGCTGACTTTCTCCATTCTACTTTTCAAGCGTTACAGCGGCATTCATCCATCCCCGGCCTTCTGCCTCCGCCAAGGAGGCATCGTCTCTGGCCATCTGAAGCGTAGCACCTCCTGTGGGGGACAGATGCGGACTTCCGACACTGGCCGAAATCCCTCAGTGTACTTCCACGTGCTTCTTTGTTCACCTCCCAAAGTCCGGCAGTCATCGTCTGCATCCACCGTTCAAAATTTTAGCATGTCTTGTTCGCTCTTCACAGAGGTGAAAGCATCAGCAGCACATTTTGTGGACTGACAAGCCCCGAGATCCAGAAAGGAAGTAGTTTGCATAAAGATTTAAAAATGACAGCCAACAAGAAGACACACACACACACACACCTTGTAGCTACACACATAATGCAAGCTGGCAGCGTGTGACGGGACAGACGCAAATCACAGGAAAGACTCAATGGAATGAGACAAGCATTAAAAATGCATTTGTTTAACTGTTGCTGACCCATACTTTCATGTTCATGTGTGCAGAAAGTCTTAAATAGAACTCTGTGTCACAAAAACATCCATCCATCCATCCATCCATCTTCTTCCGCTTATCCGAGGTCGGGTCGCGGGGGCAGCAGCCTAAGCAGGGAAGCCCAGACTTCCCTCTCCCCAGCCACTTCGTCCAGCTCTTCCTGTGGGACCCCGAGGCGTTCCCAGGCCAGCCGGGAGACATAGTCTTCCCAACGTGTCCTGGGTCTTCCCCGCGGCCTCCTACCGGTCGGACGTGCCCTAAACACCTCCCTAGGGAGGCGTTCGGGTGGCATCCTGACCAGATGCCCGAACCACCTCATCTGGCTCCTCTCGATGTGGAGGAGCAGCGGCTTTACTTTGAGCTCCCCCCGGATGGCCGAGCTTCTCACCCTATCTCTAAGGGAGAGCCCCGCCACCCGGCGGAGGAAACTCATTTCGGCCGCTTGTACCCGTGATCTTGTCCTTTCGGTCATAACCCAAAGCTCATGACCATAGGTGAGGATGGGAACGTAGATCGACCGGTAAATTGAGAGCTTTGCCTTCCGGCTCAGCTCCTTCTTCACCACAACGGATCGATACAGCGTCCGCATTACTGAAGACGCCGCACCGATCCGCCTGTCGATCTCACGATCCACTCTTCCCTCACTCGTGAACAAGACTCCGAGGTACTTGAACTCCTCCACTTGGGGCAAGATCTCCTCCCCAACCCGAAGATGGCACTCCACCCTTTTCCGGGCGAGAACCATGGACTCTGACTTGGAGGTGCTGATTCTCATCCCAGTCGCTTCACACTCGGCTGCGAACCGATCCAGTGAGAGCTGAAGATCCTGGCCAGATGAAGCCATCAGGACCACATCATCTGCAAAAAGCAGAGATCTAATCCTGCAGCCACCAAACCAGATCCCCTCAACGCCTTGACTGCGCCTAGAAATTCTGTCACAAAAACATATTTTCCAAAAACCTTTCTCTTAGCCTTTTAGCCACATAAATAGATTTGTTTTTTTCAAAAACAGGTCAATTTAGCAGACCGGGGTGGTGGTTCCTCTCTTTAAGAAGGGGGAACCGGAGGGTGTGTTCCAACTATCGTGGGATCACACTCCTCAGCCTTCCCGGTAAGGTCTATTCAGGTGTACTGGAGAGGAGGCTACGCCGGATAGTCGAACCTCGGATTCAGGAGGAACAGTGTGGTTTTCGTCCTGGTCGTGGAACTGTGGACCAGCTCAATACTCTCGGCAGGGTCCTTGAGGGTGCATGGGAGTTTCCTCAACCAGTCTACATGTGCTTTGTGGACTTGGAGAAGGCATTCGACCGTGTACCCCGGTAAGTCCTGTGGGGAGTGCTCAGAGAGTATGGGGTAACGGACTGTCTTATTGTGGCGGTTCGCTCCCTGTATGATCAGTGTCAGAGCTTGGTCGGACCCGTTTCCAGTGAGGGTTGGACTCCGCCAGGGCTGCCCTTTGTCACCGATTCTGTTCATAACCTTTATGGACAGAATTTCTAGGCGCAGTCAAGGCGTTGAGGGGATCTGGTTTGGTGGCTGCAGGATTAGGTCTCTGCTTTTTGCAGATGATGTGGTCCTGATGGCTTCATCTGGCCAGGATCTTCAGCTCTCACTGGATCGGTTCGCAGCCGAGTGTGAAGCGACTGGGATGAGAATCAGCACCTCCAAGTCCGAGTCCATGGTTCTCGCCCGGAAAAGGGTGGAATGCCATCTCCGGGTTGGGGAGGAGATCTTCCCCCAAGTGGAGGAGTTCAAGTACCTCGGAGTCTTTTTCACGAGTGAGGGAAGAGTGAATCGTGAGATCGACAGGCGGATCGGTGCGGCGTCTTCAGTAATGCGGACGCTGTATCGATCCGTTGTGGTGAAGAAGGAGCTGAGCCGGAAGGCAAAGCTCTCAATTTACCGGTCGATCTACGTTCCCATCCTCACCTATGGTCATGAGCTTTGGGTTATGACCGAAAGGACAAGATCACGGGTACAAGCGGCCGAAATGACTTTTGATCACATTTATCTCTAAGGCTCTCCCTTAAAGATAGGGTGAGAAGCTCTGCCATCCGGGAGGAGCTCAAAGTAAAGCCGCTGCTCCTCCACATCGAGAGGAGCCAGATGAGGTGGTTCGGGCATCTGGTCAGGATGCCACCCGAACGCCTCCCTAGGGAGGTGTTTAGGGCACGTCCGACCGGTAGGAGGCCGCGGGGAAGACCCAGGACACGTTGGGAAGACTATGTCTCCCGGCTGGCCTGTGAACGCCTCGGGGTCCCACAGGAAGAGCTGGACGAAGTGGCTGGGGAGAGGGAAGTCTTGGCTTCCCTACTTAGGCTGCTGCCCCCGCGACCCAACCTCGGATAAGCGGAAGAAGATGGATGGATGGATGGAGGTCAATTTAGCGCCATCCCCTGCTTTGACATGCACTTACCAGGTTGTTAATGCGTTTACTTATATGGGAAGTGCACTTTTTTTTGGAACAGATGTATTTTTTCAATGCATTCTAACTCGTAAATAAACGTAAATTAAAGTCCAATTACAATGGAGTCAATGGGATGTCGTCTATCGATAAAGCCCTCTAAATAACCGTTAAAAAATTGCCATCAATACTCAAAGTACATTTCCTGACTTGAATAATAACCAAGTATTAGTGATATTTGGTAGGATAAGCGCTAATGCAGACAAAAAATGGATCACAGAGACGTAACAAGCTTGTGTGGCTATGCTGACATCGGCTGGTGAGTTGCTTTCTCGCCTCAGAGCTCGTGGAAGTTTATTCTAGATTATAAATAATGTCTCTCACCTTGATCATAGTAGAATGAGGACATAATCCGACAAGTTGGTCAACTTTGACAGCCAATTTAGAACCGGAAATGGCGAGAAAGACACGAAAAGACACTTTGTTCCGCCCCCCTTCGAGAGGATAGTGAGTCATTCTTCATCCAAACGGGGATATATCAACATCCTAACAGTCGGCATCCCAGTGACAGCAGACATTGTATTGTAAAGTAAGTGATTGTTTTATTATGTTTGTTGGCTGTCATGATGTCTGCTGTGAGAAGTAATCAGTGATGATGTTGAAGGAAAAAGATGTGTTTTTGCCAATAATGCCCACGCCATAGGCTTAAAATGATCAAAATATGTAATATATTACATGTTATTATGAATGTGCCTGTTACTATATTACATATATACTTACAGTGTGTATATAAAACCTGGATGGAGGTGTTTGGATGTTTTTAGAGCATTTCATACAGAGCGACTCCCATATGCTCCATTTTAAGCAGACTTTTGATCACATTTATTTACTAGTTAGAATGCATTAAAAAAAAGAAAAACATGCGTGACAAAAAAAAAAAAGAAAGTGCAGTTCCCCTTTTAGCACGTTTTTAACTCTAACCCTTGATTATAAATAAAGTTGGTGTGGTATGGGCAGAGGTGGGTAGTAACACGCTACATTTACTCCGTTACATCTACTTGAGTAACTTTTGGGATAAATTGTACTTCTAAGAGTAGTTTTAATGCAACATACTTTTACTTTTACTTGAGTATATTTATAGAGAAGAAACGCTATTTTTACTCCGCTACTTTTATCTACATTCAGCTCGCTACTCGCTACTAATTTTTATCGATCTGTTAATGCACGCTTTGTTTGTTTTGGTCTGTCAGACAGACCTTCATAGTGCCTGCGTTTCAACAAATGCAGTCACTGGTGACGTTCACTCCGTTCCACCAATCAGATGCAGTCACTGGTGACGTTGGACCAATCAAAAAGAGCCAGGCGGTCACATGACCTGACTTAAACAAGTTGAAAAACGTATTCGAGTGTTACCATTTAGTGGTCAATCGTACGGAATATGTACTGTACTGTGCAATCTACTAATAAAAGTTCCAATCAATCAATCAAAAGTGTGAAGGAAAAAAGACCCTTTTTTATTTCAACCGTACATCCCGTCAAAAGCCTAAAGACTGACTGCACAGTTCCTGTCTTCACAATAAAAGTGCCGCTCCATCGCGCCTGCGCTTTCAAAACAAGAGTCTCCGAAAGCCAGCGCAAACAAGCTAGCAAGCTACGGAGTTTGCCGCCAATGTATTTCTTGTAAAGTGTATAAAAACGAATATGGAAGCTGGACAAATAAGATGCCAAAAACCATCCACTTTCATGTGGTATTAGACAGAAAGGAGGAACTTTTTTTCTCCTCCATTTGAAAACGTGGACGTTATCATCACTACTGTCTGATTCCAATCAATGCAAGTCATCAGAATCAGGTAATACACCAACTTATATTCTTGTTTTCATGAAAGAAAGGAATCTATATGTGTTAAACATGGATGTATATTCATTAAAACACCTTTAACATGTAAACAAAAACGGCAAAATAAATAAATATAAATTATATACTGTATATATCAATGTATATATATATATATATATATATATATATATATATATATACACATATATATATATATACCGTATATATATATATATATATATATATATATATATGTGTGTGTGTGTATATGTTACTCATCAGTTACTCAGTACTTGAGTAGTTTTTTCACAACATACTTTTTACTTTTACTCAAGTAAATATTTGGATGACTACTCCTTACTTTTACTTGAGTAATAAATCTCTAAAGTAACAGTACTCTTACTTGAGTACAATTTCTGGCTACTCTACCCACCTCTGGGTATGGGTAGTAATGTGTATAGCATTTTTAGAAATACTAAAAAAAGAGAGATGTTATAGATAAAGCTAATGACAAATATGTTATTAGTCATTAGAAGGAACCTTTTGGATGACCTGACGAGGTAGAAGCATGTGTGTTTGGATCATATTTTTTCTTTCTTTGTGTTACTAATCAACTTGGAGCATAGGTCACTCTGATTTTCGGACAGAATCACAGAATTGGCAAATAAAAAACGAAATCTACTATTAAGCGCAAAAAGTCGCAGAAGTTTAAGCAACGTGACTGAATTGCTGTCATTGTGGGGAGAAGGAACGGTTGCTTGAAAAAAATCGTGTTTCCGGGTTTTTCTTCATCATTGATTTCTGCTCACTGCAGACTTTATGAGAGCCAACAAACATAACAAACAGCTGTCATTAAGATGCGGACTGCATGGATGTTCATACATTCCCGTTTAGGTGAAGAATGTCTCATAATCCTCGCAAAAAAAATGGGATGTGGGAGGTGGGGAGGATCACACGCTTTTCGTGTCGTTCTTGCAGTTCCAGGTCCTAAATTGGCTGTCAAAGTGTCCCAACTTGTCGGATTACCTACTCAGACGTCTCATGTCCAGGTGAGATGCATGGTTTATGATCTACAACAGAGCTGGGCAAATATTTTGGCTCGGGGGCCACATTGAGAGAGAAAAATGTGTCTGGGGGGGGCCAATGTGTATGTGTGTATAAATCAGGGGTGCTCATTACGTCGATCGCGAGCTACCGGTCGATCTCGGAGGGTGTGTCAGTCGATCACCAGCCAGGCATTAAAAAAATAGTCCTAAAAATGAGCGATCATAAATCTTCACTATGACGTCACTTTCGTCACTTGATTGACATTCACGGCACCCGAGGGTCTTCTGAGATGACGCTGGCTGCTGCCAGATCATTAAAATTACCGACTGGAAAGCGAGAAACACTTTATTTCAACAGACTCTAGCGCCGTACCTGTCGTCAAAACTCCAAAGACCGCGACTGCACAGTTACACAGTTGCGCTAACAAAACGAGTCTCAAAAAGCTGGCGTGCACAAGCTAGCAAGCTACGGAGTTTGCCGACAATGTATTTCTTGTAAAGTGTATACAAAGGCGTACAGAAGCTGGACAAATAAGATGCCAAAACCAACCACTTTCATGTGGTATTGGACAGAAAGGAGGACTTTTTTCTCCTCCATTCGAAAATGCGGACGTTTTTAGCACTACTGTCTGATTCCAATCAATGCAAGTCATCAGAATCAGGTAATACACCAACTTATATTCTTGTCTTCATGAAAGAAAGGAATCTATATGTGTTAAACATGCCTGTATTATCTTTAACCACCTTTAACTTGTTAACAATATTAACTATATGTGTTAAACATGCTTGTATTATCTTTAAACACCTTTAACTTATTAACAATATTAACTATATGTGTTAAACATGCTTGTATTATCATTAAACACCTTTAACTTGTTAACAATATTAACTATTTGTGTTAAACATGCTTGTATTATCATTAAACACCTTTAACTTGTTAACAATATTAACTATATGTGTTAAACATGCTTGCATTATCTTTAAACACCTTTAACTTGTTAACAATATTAACTATATGTATTAAACATACTTGTATTATCATTAAACACCTTTAATTTATTAAAAATATTAACTATATGTATTAAACATTCTTGTATTATCATTAAACCCCTTTAATTCATTAACAATATTAACTATGTGTTAAACATGATTGCATTATCATTAAACACCTTTAATTTATTAACAATATTAACTACCGTATTTTCCGCACTATAAGGCGCACCTAAAAACCACAAATTTTCTCAAAAGCTGACAGTGCGCCTTATAACCCGGTGCGCTTTATATATGGATAAATATTAAAATTCATTTTCATAAAGTTTCGGTCTCGCAACTTCGGTAAACAGCCGCCATCTTTTTTCCCGGTAGAACAGGAAGCGCTTCTTCTTCTACGCAAGCAACCGCCAGGGTAAGCACCCGCCCCCATAGAACAGGAAGCGCTTCTTCTTCTACTGTAAGCAACCACCCGCCCGCGTAGAAGAAGAAAAAGCGCGCGGATATCACCGTACGTTTCATTTCCTTTGTGTGTTTACATCTGTAAAGACCACAAAATGGCTCCTACTAAGCGACAAGGATCCGGTTCATGAAAAGACGCAATCTCTCCATCCGCACACGGATTACTATTTCACAGCAACTGATATTCCTGTGAACCGCACTGTGGATACAACGGGAGCACGTACGGTGAATATTCGCACCACAGGGAATGAGAAGTCATCCTTCACTGTGGTTCTAGCTTGCCATGCTAATTGCCAGAAACTTTCACCCACGGTGATATTCAAAAGGAAGACCTTGCCAAAAGAGACCTTTCCAGCCGGCGTCATCATAAAAGCTAACTCGAAGGGATGGATGAAGAAAAGATGAGCGAGTGGTTAAGGTAAGTTTAAGTTTACGCGAAGAGGCCGGGTGGCTTTTTTCACGCAGCTCTGTCCATGTTGATATACGTATGTTTGTGATTGCACATTTGCGTACATTTTGGGAGTGAACAGAGTTGTTAGAACGCTGGTTTTTAATATATTATTAAAGTTTGACTGACCTATCTGACTGTTTTTTTGACATTCCTTTAGCGCAGTTAGATGCGGCTTACAACACGGGTCGGCTTATAGGTGGACAAAGTTTTGAAATATGCCGTTCATTGAAGGCGCGGCTTATAACCCAGGGCGCCTTATGGTGCGGAAAATACGGTATATGTGTTAAACATGCTTGCATTATCATTAAACACCTTTAACTTATTAACAAAAACATATATTTCATAAATAAGTAAATATAAATTATATATATGAATGATGTAGATCCCCACGACTTGATCAATTGAAAAGTAGCTCGCCTGCAGAAAAAGTGTGAGCAGCCCTGGTATAAATGATATATGCACATTTAGCAGTAAAAATCTTCTGTACAGTATGTGTGTTTGGGTCCTTTTTTTTCCAGGAACACTAATACAAAAGTCACAATGTCCGATAGAGTTCTAAAAAAGTTCTAACAGACTACCTCAAAAAAATTTTATTTTACAGTTTTTTTACTGAATGGGACACCCAAAATGTACATGAAAATAAAGAAAGTGGGATTTACAATATTAACTACGAACAATAAAACACTGAGTATTAACAACATATGAGCGTCACCCCTCTTTTACTTCTCAGACCAAGCAAAACGCAACAAAAATGTAACAAACAGCAAAATATGAATGCAAAGTGTAATAAACACCTACAATATGATATATTATCATAAAACAAATCTGCTCCCGCATCTATTTTTCTGACACGGGTTTCGGGCCGGCAGCTCTAAAAACAAACCCCGCCCACTCTGCTTTGCTGCTGTGACGTAGATTACTGTAATAACTCCTATAACACCCAAAAGTGCAGATTTCAACCATTGAAATACTTTCTATAGCATGCGGCCCGCGAACCGTATTTTGTCCAGGTCTGATCTACAATAAACTTACAGGGAGCAGGGAAGCAAAGAAACAGCAGACTACTCGATGAGACACGGAAGTGATAACGTCGCCGCTGTAAAAAAAATTGCGCTGTGTTAGCGCTTATAAAAAAAGTTTCACCAATACTTGATTAATATTCAAATCACGAAATGTAAATTGAGTATTGTTGCCGCTTTTTGAATGGTTATCGGATTTTATGGACGGAGTAGTGGAGCTCCAATTGGCTCTGCTGTAAGCAGACTTTTATTTACATTTATTTAATATTTAGAATGCTTTTTTTTATCCATCCATCATCATGTATTTCTTAATGATTGTGAACAATGGGCAACATTCAGCAGTTCCCCTTTAAAGCATTTATACATGGTTACGTTATTATGCATTAACTTGAAATACTGAGCAGATTTGTCCAATGATGTATTGTATCAATAATTGCGAATATGTTTGCATTTAAGAGAGACATTTTAGAGCTTTAGAAGCCATATTTTCAAGTTGTATTATAAAAAATAAAAAAAGTTACTTTGGTAATAATCACAAGTTCACAACTGATAAATGGTAACAATGGATTAATCTCGGGTTGTTCAAATAAAAATAACAACAATGTACACCAAACTAAACCAAAACCGTGTCAAAAAACTGATAAGATCCAAATCATGGAATTTTTTATCCGTTCCACTCCTAGTTGGTATGTAACTTTTGACTCAGTAAACCGAGGCACAATGGTGAAAATCCTCAAGGCTTACGGCTTCCCTCCTAACCTGCTGAGGGCCGTAGAGACTAAGCACAAGAACACAAGAGCTCAGGTGAATACACCAGAGGAGGAGTTTGTCTTCTAGACAGGTGTGGTGCAGGGGGACGAGCTTGTCCAATTTCTCTTTGTCATAGCCCTGGACTACACACTCAGAAAATAAACTACTAGGAAAGGAGCAGGATCTTGGCTTCACAATAACAGCTTGGAAGTCAAGAAAAAACCCTGCTGTGGTCCTAGCAGACTTGGACTGCTTGCTGTCTGACAGAGTACAACACGTTCAAGAGCTCTCGAACAAAGTGTAGGTAGAGCGCACCAGGATTGGTTTCATGCTGAATGCAAAGAAAACTGAGCTCCTTACTTATAAGATCCCTCTGGGCCATAAAGCTCTTAAGACAGCAGGAGAAAACACTCTGGCAGAAGTCAAATACATAGGTTTCTGGGTTAATTCATCAGAACAGGGCATTGAGGTGAAAAAGGGATGGAAAACTGAATGGCATGTCTAATGTGCGGAAATCCAATCTCCTTCCACAACAAGATTAGCTTTTTTCAAACAACTGTGGAGTCTGTGCTCCTCTACGGCTGTAAAACCTGGACTCTTAAACCCTTCATACGTCTCCGGATGGATGCTAAAGCAGAATGATACATGTGGTTCTGAACATCAACCAGAACAAGCATCAGTATGGGGTCTGGCAAGGCTGAGTGACAAGGTCAAGGTGGTATCCAGGAGGATTAAATTTACAGGTCTCTTCCAAACACAGAGAACGTCCTGCTAGTAAGCTAGTGCTCTGGGAGCCAACACACATGAGGACGTCCCACAACGACATACAGGTAAAAGCCAGTAAATTAGAATATTTTGAAAAACTTGATTTATTTCAGTAATTGCATTCAAAAGGTGTAACTTGTACATTATATTTATTCATTGCACACAGACTGATGCATTCAAATGTTTATTTCATTTAATTTTGATGATTTGAAGTGGCAACAAATGAAAATCCAAAATTCCGTGTGTCACAAAATTAGAATATTACTTAAGGCTAATACAAAAAAGGGATTTTTAGAAATGTTGGCCAACTGAAAAGTATGAAAATGAAAAAATATGAGCATGTACAATACTCAATACTTGGTTGGAGCTCCTTTTGCCTCAATTACTGCGTTAATGCGGCGTGGCATGGAGTCGATGAGTTTCTGGCACTGCTCAGGTGTTATGAGAGCCCAGGTTGCTCTGATAGTGGCCTTCAACTCTTCTGCGTTTTTGGGTCTGGCATTCTGCATCTTCCTTTTCACAATACCCCACAGATTTTCTATGGGGCTAAGGTCAGGGGAGTTGGCGGGCCAATTTAGAACAGAAATACCATGGTCCGTAAACCAGGCACGGGTAGATTTTGCGCTGTGTGCAGGCGCCAAGTCCTGTTGGAACTTGAAATCTCCATCTCCATAGAGCAGGTCAGCAGCAGGAAGCATGAAGTGCTCTAAAACTTGCTGGTAGACGGCTGCGTTGACCCTGGATCTCAGGAAACAGAGTGGACCGACACCAGCAGATGACATGGCACCCCAAACCATCACTGATGGTGGAAACTTTACACTAGACTTCAGGCAACGTGGATCCTGTGCCTCTCCTGTCTTCCTCCAGACTCTGGGACCTCGATTTCCAAAGGAAATGCAAAATTTGCATGGTTGGGTGATGGTTTGGGGTGCCATGTCATCTGCTGGTTGATTGGTCACCAGTGACTTCATCTGATTGGTGGAACGGAGTGAACGTCACCAGTGACTGCGTTTGTTGAAACGCAGGCACTATGACAGACCAAAACAAACAAAGCGTGCATTAACAGATCGATAAAAATTAGTAGCGAGTAGCGAGCTGAATGTAGATAAAAGTAGCGGAGTAAAAGTAGCGTTTCTTCTCTATAAATATACTCAAGTAAAAGTAAAAGTATGTTGCATTAAAACTACTCTTAGAAGTACAATTTATCCCAAAAGTTACTCAAGTAGATGTAACGGAGTAAATGTAGCGCGTTACTACCCACCTCTGTAAGTAACTGAGTTAGTAACTGAGTTACTTTTGATATAAAGTATCTAGTAACTGTAACTAGTTACTGGTTTTCAGTAACTAACCCAACACTGCTAGTATCCCTCTCACTAGTCAACGGTTGGGCTGCACACTTGTGAAGGCCTTCTTCTGCACGCGTCCACTAAATCCGTAGATCTGAATCTATTCATGGCCCCCACAAAGAATGTATGGAAAACACTGGAAAGACTCAGCAGTTCAAAAAAGGAGTGAACACTGGCGAGAGTGAAGTGTCAATGATTGGTTGATATTTGAGAAGTTTCTGCAAGAACTAATGCCTTACAAATGGCCCCAGGCCTACAATCAACTCTTTCACCATCACCCAACCCCACCCCAAAACACACACTGCTGTAGTTGCCAAAATAAAATAAAAAACAATGGCGTTCATGGGAAACCTTGTGTGCATTCTGAGCAGCACAGGCAGGAAAGTGAAAAGTGACCCAAAGAGGAAGTGAAAAGAAGAAGCAAAATAATGTGACCACTTATGCAGTTGGCATTTCAAAATAAGAGCCAGACTCATCTGCTCAGATCTGGAGTCCACTTGCATACTTGCCCACCTTGAGACCTCCGATTTCGGGAGGTGGGGGGGTGACTAAAAGGGGAGGAGTATATTTACAGCTAGAATTCACCAATTCAAGTATTTCATATATATATATATATATATATATATATATATATATATATAATAAATATATATATATATATATATATATATATATATAATCTCCTGACGATTGAGGGTACCCCCCTCATGAAACAGGCCTGTAGAGATGAAATAGTCTTGTGATTTTTTTTCCCCACACATACATACATACATATATATATATATATATATATATATATATATATATATATATATATATATATATATATAAAAGAAATACTTCACGTTCAGTGAATTCTAGCTATATATATATATATATATATATATATATATATATATATATATATATATATATATATATATATATATATAAAATACTTGAATTTCAGTGTTCATTTATTTACACATATACACACACATAACACTCATCTACTCATTGTTGAGTTAAGGGTTGAATTGTCCATCCTTGTTCTATTCTCTGTCACTATTTTTCAAACCATGCTGAACACCCTCTCTGATGATGCATTGCTGTGTGGCACGCACAAAAATGCTTTCATCAAATGCACTAGATGGCAGTATTGTCCTGTTTAAGAGTGTCACAACATTGCTGTTTACGGCAGACGAACTGCTTTACGGTATACAAAAAAGTAACTGCTGTTGTTGTGTGTTGTTGCCACGCTGGGAGGACGTTAATGAAACTGCCTAACAATAAACCCACATAAGAAACCAAGAACTCACCCTCCATCATTCTTTAGTTACAACGTGATTGGGCAGGTACGCTTTTTTATATTGTGGAAGACCTGAGTCCGCCTGAATTTCGGGAGATTTTCGGGAGAAAATTTGTCCCGGGAGGTTTTCGGGATAGGCGCTGAATTTCGGGAGTCTCCCGGAAAATCCGGGAGGGTTGGCAAGTATGTCCACTGGCCTCAAGTGACATTAAGCGACTCACCCGCCTGACCGACACAAACAGGACTGGAGGTCAGTAAACACGACTTAAACGACCAACCCCTATCAAAGTTTCATTATATCAAAAAGGGACTATAAGAACATGAAACATCTTTTAATGTGAGATAGGGATGTCCCGATCCAGGTTTTTGCACTTCCGATCCGATACCGATACTGACCGATACTGGCCTATCCGAGCATGTATTAAAGTTTAAAGTTATTTAGCCTACTTAGTTGTCAGAATCCTGTTGAAAAGGGTTGTAGTACTCTTGATAACAACTAGCCAGCTGAATTAGGGGAGTTTGAATAATACACAATGGTTGGTAACAAGAAACTGACCTGTTTATTCAAGGATAAACACAAAATAGACAAAATTATACATGACAAACAGAAATGGCATCATTGAACTAGGGCTGGGCGATATGGCCTTTTTTTAATATTGCGATATTTTAAGGCCATATTGCGATACACGATATATATCTCGATATTTTGCCTTAGCCTTGAATGAACACTTGATGCATATAATCACAGCAGTATGATGATTGTATGTGTTTTGATTGATTGATTGAGACTTTTATTAGTAGGTTGCACAGTGAAGTACATATTCCGTACAATTGACCACTAAATGGTAACACCCCAATAAGTTTTTCAACTTGTTTAAGTCGGGGTCCACTTAAATTGATTCATGATACAGATATATACTTTTAGATATATACTATCATCATAATACAGTCATCACACAAGATAATCACATTGAATTATTTACATTATTTATAATCCAGGGTGTGGAGGGGGGCGCCGGATGTAAGTGTCAAAAAGACAGCCAAAAGAGTTTGATATGAGAATAAATCTAAAGTTAAAATATAGGGTAGAAATGCATCCATTTGCAGGAAATGTAGTCCTGATTTTCAAAATTTTCTTTCAAGGCTTGCATGTCTACATTAAAACATTCTTCTTCATACTGCATTAATATATGCTACTTTTATTCATACAGAGAAGGACATCACAACTAAAAAAATCACTAATTTTTGTTGATGTGGAAATTTTTGCCTCGGCATTTTGATGGTGTGGGCGTGTGGCACCGAATGGAGATAAGCGTCTCGACAGACGTCACAATATTTGAACAATGATGACGAAAACTGTTTTCTCTGTCGTGTCCGTGTGTCGAAAATTGTTATGCGTTTATTTTTTTTATTTGATTTTGTGCGTGGCATAGATTTGCTATGCGCAGAGGACGCTTAAACAGTGCGCAATTGCACAGGCGAGCACCTTAGAGGGAGCGTTGCTCGCACGGCTGCGCTAGCATCACAGCTAACGTTAGCCATGCTGCTACCTCTCTGCTCGGGGAGGACGTATACGTATGTGACGTATGACGTGACGTGTGTAAGAAGGCGCGCTTGCTGTCTGTGAGAGGGAGACACAGGAAAGAGTGAGAAGAGCCTGTCGTGTACTGCCAGCAGCTAAAAGCAACTGCATGAGAATTCACAGACCTGTGGATGTGTTGAAGGTGTGCTGGAAAATGCGGAACGGAAATTACGGAGCAGCAGAAAAGTGGAATGTATTATTTAAATCGTGCGTTGGAAAACACGGACCGGAGTTTGTTTTACAACTGGATCTGGATCAGCATTTTCCCATGCCTTGCCGATACGCAATTTTTGGCAAATATCGGCAGCCGATCCGATCCAAATATCAGATCGGGACATCCCTAATGTGAGAAGATAAAGAGGGGCCTTATGACAAAAACACAGCTAAAACTTTAATCACATCCTGTTGCGTTTTCCCCAAGCAGAGCAGCCATCCTGCGTGTGTGTGTGTGTGTGTGTGTGTGTGTGTGTGTGTGTGTGTGTGTGTGTGTGTGTGTGTGTGTGTGTGTGTGTGTGTGTGTAGGTTGAAGTTGGCTTGGCAGCACTTCTAACAGCTCCGAGGCCCTCCAAATGAACGTCTCAGTCTGTGGGCACTCTATCTCCAAGAGCCATATGCTCAGGCATCGCTCGCTCACAATTGTGCACCCGTGCTTTGGAGCGTGCGTCCATATGTTACAACATCTTAGCACGCAGCACACCCGCCAACGTGCACATTCACGGCCAAACTTTATTGGTCAAAGTGTTTCACTCCATCGACCGTTTAAAGACATCAAGCGTTGCATAGCAGTCGTGTTATAATACATGCAGTGCTTCTCATACAATGGCGAGTTACCACAAAGAAATGAATGCATTTGCGCCTGGTCTGCCAGAGAATAAGAAGATGTAACAAGAAAGATCAGTGTTGCCAACTTAGCAACTTTGTTGCAATATTTAGCAAGTGTTTGCTCCCCTCCAAATACAATATAGCTAGCAACTTTTTCTGGTCTTAACCTCTTAAGGCCCAAACTGTTTGTTTGTACGCAGAAGAGTTGAAGGCCACTATCAGAGCAACCTGGGCTCTCATAACACCTGAGCAGTGCCAGAAACTCATCGACTCCATGCCACGCCACATTAACGCAGTAATTGAGGCAAAAGGAGCTCCAACCAAGTATTGAGTATTGTACATGCTCATATTTTTCATTTTCATACTTTTCAGTTGGCCAACATTTCTAAAAATCCCTTTTTTGTATTAGCCTTAAGTAATATTCTAATTTTGTGACACACGGAATTTTGGATTTTCATTTGTTGCCACTTCAAATCATCAAAATTAAATGAAATAAACATTTGAATGCATCAGTCTGTGTGCAATGAATAAATATAATGTACAAGTTACACCTTTTGAATGCAATTACTGAAATAAATCAAGTTTTTCAAAATATTCTAATTTACTGGCTTTTACCTGTGTATATATATATATATATATATATATATATATATATATATATATATATATATATATATATATATATATATATATATATATATAAGAAATACTTGACTTTCAGTGAATTCTAGCTATATATATATATACATATATATAAAAGAAATACTTGAGTTTCAGTGTTCCTTTATTTACACATATACACACACATAACACTCATCTACTCATTGTTGAGTTAAGGGTTGAATTGTCCATCCTTGTTCTATTCTATTCTAAGAGGGGAGGAGTATATGTACAGCTAGAATTCACCAAGTCAAGTATTTCATATATATATATATATATATATATATATATATATATATATATATATATATATATAAGAAACACTTGACTTTCAGTGAATTCTAGCTATATATATATATACATATATACACATATATACATACATATACATATATACACATATACATACATATATATATATACATATATATATATATATATAAATAAAAGAAATACTTGAATTTCAGTGTTCCTTTATTTACACATACACACACACATAACACTCATCTACTCATTGTTGAGTTAAGAGTTGAATTCTCCATCCTTGTTCTATTCTCTGTCACTATTTTTCTAACCATGCTGAACACCCTTTCGCAGGTACCCAGAAAGGTTTCGAGTACCACCAAAAAAACTGAATCTCTGAAGACAGTATAAAAATCTGTGTTAAAGGTGTACAAATACTGTTTGTATAATAAGCATGTTATTGTTTACAAATGAGGGTTAAGAGTTCAGTACTAAAAAAAAAAAAAAAAAGAATGTGGCTTAAGTACAGTTTTTTAATTGAGCTGCTGCATTTTTTGTTTGGGTTGTTTTTTTATTTTGAGTAACTTCTACATTTCTAAAAGGGGAGGAATGTAATAGAGTGATCTATGTTTGTCTGTTGCCATCTCCTGGTGAATGTTGGCTATAGCGTACTGGGGTTACTTTTTGGTTGGCCAACGATTTACGTGGTGTTGCGCACCTGACGTCAAGTGTGTGAGTCTGTTCTGAAGTCTACAGTAAAGAGACGTACTTCATCACCTCGCCTGGTTATTGCCTCCAACTCAATATATTACAACAACATTGCTGTTTACGGCAGACGAACTGCTTTACGGTAGAATAAAACATGACTGCTGTTGTTGTGTGATGTTACCGCGCTGGGAGGACGTTAATGAAACTGCCTAACAATAAACCCACATAAGAAACCAAGAACTCGCCCTCCATCATTCTCCAGTTATAACGTGTTTGGGCAGGCACGCTGTTTATATTGTGGGAAAGCCGACGTGAATACAGGCTGTTGACACGTCACTCAGGTCCGCGGCTTCCAGCTATGCCTGAATTTCGGGAGATTTTCGGGAGAAAATTTGTCCCGGGAGGTTTTCGGGAGAGGCCCTGAATTTCGGGAGTCTCCCGGAAAATCCGTGAGGGTTGGCAAGTATGATTTATTACAATATTTGGCAAGCTAGGTAATGTTTGCTGTGGTCTGGAACAACATGGCACACAAACAACTATCTGAAATACAGCCAACATTGAGTTTGAGTTTATTTCAAACATGCAAGCATACGGATAATGTGTCATGGGACATGCCAAACTAAACTATATACAAATGAGCTCAAATATACCCATAAATGAGGCATAATGATGCAATATGTACATGCAGCTAGCCTAAATAGCATGTTAGCATTGGTTTGCTTGCAGTCATGCACTGACTGAATATGCCTGCTTAGCACTCCAACAAGTCAATGACATCAACAAAGCGCACCTTTGTGCATTCACGCACAGCATAAATCGTTTGGTGGACAAAATGAGACAAAGGAGTGGAACATTTTACATGTAAAACTGTTGTGTCACAGTCCACACTATAGTTATTTCAAGAACCGCCGAAATTAGTAGGACAAAACAATGTATACCAAATACTCAAAAACATATTAAAGCAAAAAAAATATTTTTCCCCCATCTTTTTCCATTTTCAATCCTTTTTTAAAAATGCTCTAGGGAGCCACTAGTGCGGCACTAAAGAGCCGTGGGTTGCTGACCCCCGGCCTAGAGGGAAGACAAGCAGATCACTTCTGCCTTGTGTATGCAGACGCACACACACACACACGCACACACACACACACACACACACACACACACACACACACACACACACACTGTTTACGAATCCGAAAGCATCCAGAAGGTCTGTTTGAATGGGTAATAAATTATCAAACACACAATGGAAAATTATGCATTTCCTGTGTTTAATAGGAGAGCGCTTGTGAAAAAATAACTTCACGTAAATAAAGAAAGAAGATATGAGCAGTTTAGAGGACTACAAGTAGTGTTGCTACAGGAAGCAAGCAGTAAAAAACAATAGGTGTCAAACTCAAGGCCCGGGGGCCAGATGTGGCCCGCCACTTCACTTTATTTGGCCCTCAAAAGCCTGGAAAAAATATGCATCAATAAAGTACTGTAACTTTTTTTTTTACTAAATGTAATCTTTCTTTCTATTTTGGGAGAAAAATATATATATGTACTTCATGTAACCGAAAATTATGTTAATTTAAATATTGTCTAATTATGCAAAAATATATTATCAAACATTCAAACCATTTTTTTTAAATAGAAATAAATACTAATAATGATTTCGAAGCAAGTTATCCATCAAATTGTGCAATTTAATAGTAGCAATAGATTTCATGGTAAAATTGTGAAATTTACTGTGGTTTTTACAGCATTTTCTCTACATGAAAAAAACTGCTTTTTTACTGTAGTAAATTGTGGTGCCGTTTTGGCATTTACAGTAATGCACTGAAAAATCTACACTTGTTGATTTGCTGTAAAAAAATAAAAAAATAAAAATAAAAATAAAAAAATAAAAAACTGGCAGCTCAGGTGCCAAAATTTTACTGTAAATTTGTAGTTTTTTTAAGTTACAGTAAAAAAACAAATGCAAATTTTACAGCAAAATTCTGGCAACTGAGCTGCCTTTTTTTAACCATAAAAACAGCAGTACTGTTTTTCCATTTACGGTAATATACACTACATTTTGAGGTGAAATTACTGCAACTACCGTATTTTCCGCACTATTAGCCGCACCTAAAAACCACAAATTTACTCAAAAGCTGACAGTGCGGCTTTTAACCCGGTGCGCTTTATATATGGATTAATATTACCGGTAAGATTAATTTTCATAAAGTTTCGGTCTCGCAACTTCGGTAAACAGCCGCCATCTTTTTTCCCGGTAGAACAGGAAGCGCTTCTTCTTCTACGCAAGCAACCGCCAAGGTAAGCACCCGCCCCCATAGAACAGGAAGCGCTTCTTCTTCTACTGTAAGCAACCACCCGCCCGCGTAGAAGAAGAAAAAGCGCGCGGATACCGTACGTTTCATTTCCTTTGTGTGTTTACATCTGTAAAGACCACAAAATGGCTCCTACTAAGCGACAAGGATCCGGTTTATGAAAAGACGCAATCTCTCCATCCGCACACGGATTACTATTTCACAGCAACTGATATTCCTGTGAACCGCACTGTGGATACAACGGGAGCACGTACGGTGAATATTCGCACCACAGGGAATGAGAAGTCATCCTTCACTGTGGTTCTAGCTTGCCATGCTAATGGCCAGAAACTTCCACCCATGGTGATATTCAAAAGGAAGACCTTGCCAAAAGAGACCTTTCCAGCCGGCGTCATCATAAAAGCTAACTCGAAGGGATGGATGAAGAAAAGATGAGCGAGTGGTTAAGGTAAGTTTAAGTTTACGCGAAGAGGCCGGGTGGCTTTTTTCACGCAGCTCTGTCCATGTTGATATACGTATGTTTGTGATTGCACATTTGCGTACATTTTGGGAGTGAACGGAGTTGTTAGAATGCTGGTTTTTAATATATTATTAAAGTTTGACTGACCTATCTGACTGTTTTTTTGACATTCCTTTAGCGCAGTTAGATGCGGCTTACAACACCGGGCGGCTTATAGGTGGACAAAGTTTTGAAATATGCCGTTCATTGAAGGCGCGGCTTTTAACCCAGGGCGCCTTATGGTGCGGAAAATACGGTACTGTGGTTTTTACAGCATTTTCTCTACATGAAAAAAACTGCTTTTTTACTGTAATAAATTGTGGTGCCGTTTTGGCATTTACAGTAATGCACTGAAAAATCTACACTTGTTGATTTGCTGTAAAAAAAAATAAAAATAAATAAATAAATAAAAAAAACTGGCAGCTCAGGTGCCAAAATTTTACTGTAAATGTGTAGTTTTTTTAAGTTACAGTAAAAAAACAAATGCAAATTTTACAGCAAAATTCTGGCAACTGAGCTGCCTTTTGTTTGTCCAGAGTCGGGACCCGGGGTGGACCACTCACTCGCCTGTGCATCGGCTGGGAACATCTCTGCGCTGCTGACCCGTCTCCACTCGGGATGGTGTCCTGCTGGCCCCACTATGGACTGGACTCTTACTATTATGTTGGATCCACTATGGACTGGACTCTCACAATATTATGTCAGACCCACTCGACATCCATTGCATTAGGTCTCCCCTAGAGAGGGGGGGGGGGTTAACCCACATATGCGGTCCTCTCCAAGGTTTCTCATAGTCATTCACATCGACGTCCCACTGGGGTGAGTTTTTCCTTGCCCTTATATGGGCTTTGTACCGAGGATGTCGTTGTGGCTTGTGCAGCCCTTTGAGACACTTGTGATTTAGGGCTATATAAATAAAAATTGATTGATTGATTGATTGAATTTAAATATTGTCTAATTATGCAGAAATATATTATCAAACATTCAAACCATTTTTTTAAATAGAAATAAATACAAATAATGATTTCGAAGCAAGTTATCCATCAAATTGTGCAATTTAATCGTAGCAATAGATTTCATGGTAAAATTGTGACATTTACTGTGGTTTTTACAGCATTTTCTCTACATGAAAAAAACTGCTTTTTTACTGTAATAAATTGTGGTGCCATTTTGGCATTTACAGTAATGCACTGAAAAATCTACACTTGTTGATTTGCTGTTTAAAAAAAAAAATAAAACATTTTTTTAAAAAAAACTGGCAGCTCAGGTGCCAAAATGTTACTGTAAAATTGCAGTTTTTTTAAGTTACAGTAAAAAAACAAATGCAAATTTTACAGCAAAATTCTGGCAACTGAGCTGCCTTTTTTTAACCATAAAAACAGCAGTACTGTTTTTCCATTTACGGTAATACACACTACATTTTGAGGTGAAATTACTGCAACTAGCCACATTTTTTTACATTTAAGTTTTTAAAAAAATCGAATAAAATGCATTAAAAAAAATTGTGTAATATTAATATTCACTGTTAGACGCGGTCCTCGTGGGCCAAACATACTGTAACTGCGATGTGGCCCCCAGTGAAAACCACTTTGGTGTAAATAATGAAAAATTTTAAAGCACCTCCATTGCCCTACATTCTGAGCCTGCATTCTTCCTTTATTTATTTATTAAATTTTTGAATTTCATTATTAACATTAAGTACAAATCAACCGTTTAGTGGGGCGTGACATCACTAGTGGGTGTGGTCAAGCAGACAATGAGAGGACATGGACACCACTGGGTCTTAGGTGACTTCCCTTAGGCACGCTGGTATTCCCAAAAAGCTCCGGTGGCTGGAAATCTGAGAAAACATGGATCAGGATTCTTGCAATACCTGCTCCACACTCCTCCCCTCCGTGAACGGCGGGGTCATGTGACGCGTGGAGAGGACGTGTGCTCCGCCCCTCTCTTATGCTGGGAGAGGGGCGGAGCCTTCAGAATCCGGTTGGTTCTGATCTGACAGATGCCAAGTATGTGGGCGGAGGAACACTGACCTGGATGTCGAGTGGCTCCTCCCACTCTTCACGACGACATGAGGTGGCTGATTGAAGTCAGAAAGGGCGGTAATGTCACCTAATGTGTTGAGTCATGACGGGCCAGGGATCACTCGCCATCAAACACGCCCTACAAGAACTCATTCAGCTGAGCGGCGACTTACTGAAGTCACATTTTAGTTGTCTTGAGATTAATTATTCATTACCAGCAGCGATAATTAGCCTTTTTTAAGTAAATACGTTGCTGTGCTCCAGCCTGCTCACTGACTCCATCACAGCCTCGCTGATACTACAAGCATTGTGTGGATAATCTACTGTTACACACACACACACACACACACACACACACACACACACACACACACACACACACAAGTCTGTGCCTGCAGTGATATCGGTGCAAACGTAAGGTTTATTGTCACATCCATTCGAGAGCAAAGAAACACACACACACACACACACAACTGATTTTAGGACCCCCAGGAGACACTCTCACACACAATACACAAACCAGTTCCTTCAGTCAAAGACGGGAATTTGTTGAGGCTTAATTACAACGCGAGTCTGAGCAGCATTCGTTACACAAGCACATGGAAGCAGTGCATTGTGGGTAGGTGGCAGGTTCTAGTCGTGCCATAGCTCGCTGCAGGAAACACCGTGACACAAGCGTCATACTAGTGCTGTGCGACATAATGTCTATCGTACGATATCATCCTCTAATGCTTTTTACATAATAAAATAGAATACTCGAAGAAAATCAATATGGATACAGATCAGGCTGAAACGACGCGTCGACGTAGTCGACGTCATCGGTTACGTAAATACGTCGACGCCGTTTTTGTGCGTCGGCGCGTCGCATATTTACGTCACACTACTGTCATGGCGGAGCGCAAAGTAGACGATGCGAGCGAGGGGAAAAAAGCACGCCAAAAGTCGTCAAAAGTGTCGGAGTATTTCAATAAACGGCCTAATAATGTTGTTGTATGCACACTGTGTCGAGCGGAAATGGCCTATCATAGCAGCACAACGGCTATGAACGAACATTTGAAAAGAAAACCCCCGACAGCGTTCTTGCCATCACCATCAACAAGTCAATCGTCCGCGTGCGTATACGTTGTCATTATTACACAAAAACATGAATGTGTCATTTGTATCTGCGTTGTAAATTCATAAACTAAAGCACCGTTTGCTCTGAGAGGCGCGTTTGGCGTGCCTGTTCAGTGTTTACAAAGACGCGCTCCTCTTTAACGCTGTGGAGAGGCGGCGGCGGCGAGCGAGCGGCGAGGCGGGGCGCGCCGGGAGCGACGCCGCAAGAGACAGGGGACGACGAGCGAGCGAGGAAGAGGAGCTGAAAAGCGAGGAAAGAAAGAGAAAAGAGTTGGAAGAGAAAAGACTTTGTGTAAAATTAAAAGATTGTAAACCTGGCAAAGCCGTCTGGCGTTCAGTCTGTCGGTCCTGAAAGAACCCCACGGCACAAGACGTGTCACAAACGCTAACGTTAATTAGTTGTGCAAATACCTTTTACAACATTAACAGTTACATATACTATGTACAAACCAACAATTAACTTTCACTTTAATCATACTATCATTGTTGTGTTATTAAGCAAAATAAGCAATACTTTTACTTTTGTTGAAATGTTTACACTGTACACTTTTTTGTATTGGATGTTTAGCTTTATTTTTGCACATTTTAGCAAATAGGCAATACTTTTACTTTTGTTGAAATGTTTACACTTGTTACAGAATATTTCCGTTTTGCACTTTTTTGTATTGGATGTTTATCTTTATTTTTGCACATTTTAAAGCAAAATAAGCAATACTTTTACTTTTTAAATGCTTATACTATTCCAGAATATTAAGATTTGCACTGGATGTTTACTTTTATATTTGCACATTAAAAAGCAAATAAGCTACTTTTAATTTTGTTAAATGTTAAAAGTTTTAAATGTTTACATTGTTACAGAATATTTTGTCATGTTGTTGTCAATGTTGACTGAGTGGCCATACTTTTTTTTTTGTAAATAAAAGCCATGCCTTTTGAAAAAACTGGCCTACATTTATTTTTTCCTCTTCATTTTAAATAAAAAAATAAATCGGTAAAAGGAAAAATAATCTATAGATTAATCGAAAAAATAATCTATAGACTAACCGATTAATCGAAAAAATAATCTATAGATTAATCGATAGAAAAATAATCGTTAGCTGCAGCCCTAGATACAGAGCTAATGTTTCAACTTCGATGGCTTTAATTGAAATTACAGAAGAAATTACCAATGCTATAGATAATAAAAAATGTGCGGCAGCAGTTTTTATGGATCGAACTAAAGCATTTGACACAATTAATCACAATATTTTAATCAAAAAACTAGAACGATATGGCATCAGAGGGTTAGTCTTAAACTGGATAAGAAGTTATCTAATGAACAGGAAACAATACGTGAAGGTAGGCGAACACACCTCTACAACGCTAAATATATCCTGTGGTGTACCTCAGGGATCAATACTAGGACCTAAATTATTCAATCTATATATAAATGGCATTTGTAAAGTTACAAAAGATTTAAAGTTAGTATTATTTGCGGATGATACAACAGCGTTTTGTTCAGGAGAGAACACACAGAAGATAATACAAATAATAACAGAAGAAATGAACAAATTAAAAAGATGCTTTGACAAAAACAGACTATCTTTAAATCTCAGTAAAACTAAAATAATGCTATTTGGTAACAGTAGAAGAGAAAGTCAAACACAAATACAAATAGACGGAATAGAAATTGAAAGAGTAAATGAAACCAAATTTCTTGGTATAATGATTGATGATAAATTGAACTGGAAATCTCACGTAAAAAATATACAACATAAAGTAGCAAGAAACACGTCAATAATGAATAAAGCAAAACATGTTCTAGACCAAAAATCACTTCATATTCTCTACTGCTTGCTAGTGTTACCATATCTGAGTTATTGTGCAGAAATATGGGGAAATAATTACAAAAGTACACTTCATTCATTAACGGTGTTACAAAAAAGATCAGTTAGAATAATACATCATGTTGGATATAGAGAACACACAAATCCTTTATTTATTCAATCAAAGATTCTGAAATTCTACGACATAGTGAATTTGCAAACAGCTAAAATTATACACAAAGCAAACTATAACCTGCTACCCAAGAATATACAACAATTCTTCTCAAAAAAAGAGGAGAAATATAATCTTAGGGAGAAATGTAATTTAAAACATTTGTATGCACGTACAACACTTAAGACCTTCAGTATATCAGTATGTGGAATTAAATTATGGAATGGATTAAGCAAAGCAATCAAACAATGTACTAATATGATCCACTTCAAGAAACTCTTCAAACTTAAAGTGTTTACAAAGTACAAAGAAGAAGAACCATGATAAACATTCTGAATTTATTTAACTCATCCATTCTTTCATTCTTTCACTCACAAAATAATCTTACTTATCTCAACATATGAAATGTAACTTACTTCACCAATTATTATTTATTTACTTATTTTATTGTGATTACTTATGGAGTATATTGTGAATAAATTGAGAACAGGAAGTGAACAAAAGTTTTAGCAACTGTTATGTAAAAGAAAAGGGGTAGGATTAAATAAGCTCTGCTTCTTCCTACTCCTTTTCGAACATGTTGAAAAGAGAAACTGGAGATTGTGATGTATCATGTTGTATACTTGCATGTTCGAAATAAACTCAAACTCAAACTCAAACATCACTTGAAAGACCTTTACAGCGAGAGCCGGTGGGAGGATGCATGTCAACAACATTGCACAGAGAGTACAGTAAAAGTTAAACAACCACAACATGAAGAGGATTCGGTGCCAAAAAGAGGGAAGAGACACGCCTTTGTTTGGAGGGAGAAAAAAAAAAAAGGCGTACACCGACTGAACGGTAGGTTAATCTGCAAAACATGCCGACAACAAATTGTTGCTAGCGACTTGAACCCATCTGTTCTATTCTATCACTTGAAAACACTGCATGGAGGACAGTATAGGGACCAGGCTCTACCCTTACTAATAAAGTGTGCCTAATGTACGGAATTATTCTGGTTGTGCTTACCGACCTCAAAGCTATTTTATTTGGTACATGGTGTAATGACAAGTGTGACCAGTAGATGGCAGTCACACATAAGAGATACGTGTAAACTGCAAGATGACGCCAGTAAACAACACCAAAACTTATAATGTTCCATTAAGCATATAGAACAGGGGTCCCAAAACTTTTTGACTCGGGGGCCGCATTGGGTTAAAAAAATTTGGCCAGGGGCCAGGCTGTATGTATATATATATATATATATATATATATATATATATATATATATATATATATATATATATATATATATATATACACACACACACACACATATATATATATATATATATATATATATATATATATATACACACACACACACACACACACATATATATATATACACACACACACACACACACACACACACACACACACACACACACACACACACACACACACATATATATATACATATATATATATACATTATATATATATATATATATATATATATATATATATATGTATTTTCCGCACTATTAGCCGCACCTAAAAACCACAAATTTACTCAAAAGCTGACAGTGCGGCTTATAACCCGGTGCGCTTTATATATGGATTAATATTACGATTCATTTTCATAAAGTTTCGATCTCGCAACTTCGGTAAACAGCCGCCATCTTTTTTCCCGGTAGAACAGGAAGCGCTTCTTCTTCTACGCAAGCAACCGCCAAGGTAAGCACCCGCCCCCCCATAGAACAGGAAGCGCTTCTTCTTCTACTGTAAGCAACCACCCGCCCGCGTAGAAGAAGAAAAAGCGCGCGGATATACCGTACGTTTCATTTCCTTTGTGTGTTTACATCTGTAAAGACCACAAAATGGCTCCTACTAAGCGTCAGGGATCTGGTTCATGAAAAGACGCAATCTCTCCATCCGCACACGGATTACTATTTCACAGCAACTGATATTCCTGTGAACCGCACCGTGGATACAACGGGAGCAGGTACGGTGAATATTCGCACCACAGGGAATGAGAAGTCATCCTTCACTGTGGTTCTAGCTTGCCATGCTAATGGCCAGAAACTTCCACCCATGGTGATATTCAAAAGGACGACCTTGCCAAAAGAGACCTTTCCAGCCGGCGTCATCATAAAAGCTAACTCGAAGGGATGGATGAAGAAAAGATGAGTGAGTGGTTAAGGTAAGTTTAAGTTTACGCGAAGAGGCCGGGTGGCTTTTTTCACGCAGCTCTGTCCATGTTGATATACGTATGTTTGTGATTGCACATTTGCGTACATTTTGGGAGTGAACAGAGTTGTTAGAACGCTGGTTTTTAATATATTATTAAAGTTTGACTGACCTATCTGACTGTTTTTTTGACATTCCTTTAGCGCAGTTAGATGCGGCTTACAACACCGGGCGGCTTATAGGTGGACAAAGTTTTGAAATATGCCGTTCATTGAAAGCGCGGCTTTTAACCCAGGGCGCCTTATGGTGCGGAAAATACGGTATATATATATATATATATATATATATATATATATATATATATATATATATATATATATATATATATATATAAATAAAAGAAATACTTGAATTTCAGTGTTCCTTTATTTACACATATACACACACATAACACTCATCTACTCATTGTTGAGTTAAGGGTTGAATTGTCCATCCTTGTTCTATTCTCTGTCACTATTTTTCTAACCATGCTGAACACCCTTTCGCAGGTACCCAGAAAGGTTTCGAGTACCACCAAAAAAACTGAATCTCTGAAGACAGTATAAAAATCTGTGTTAAAGGTGTACAAATACGGTTTGTATAATAAGCATGTTATTGTTTACAAATGAGGGTTAAGAGTTCAGTACTAAAAAAAAAAAAAAAAAAAAAAAGAATGTGGCTTAAGTACAGTTTTTTAATTGAGCTGCTGCATTTTTTGTTTGGGTTGTTTTTTTATTTTGAGTAACTTCTACATTTCATCATCAGGAGATTTTCCTGATGATTGAGGGAACCCCTCATGAAACAGGCCTGTAGAGATGAAATAGTCTTGTGATTTTTTTCCCACACATACATATACTGCGCTCTACTACGGTATCGAGCACTATTTTTTGGATAACCTTATTAAGACACATATATATATATATATATATATATATATATATATATATATATATATATATATATATATATATATATATATACAAAAAGACTCCTCCCACCCCCACCAAGGACTGTTTTCACTGCTGGAGGTTCCGCAGCCTCCGAAGCAGAACCTCCAGGTTCTGTAACAGCTTCTTCCCTCAGGCCGTAAGACTCTTGAACGCATCATAATTAAATTATCCCCTCAACTCCCCCCAAAAAGGATTAACTCGCTGGAATAAAAAACACAATATAACATACATCCATAAACGTGGACGCATGTGGAAAAAGTGCAATATATTTATCTGTACAGTAATCTATTTATTTATTTATATATATTTATATGTATTTATTTATTCTTTATATATATTATATGTATTATTTATATATATTTATTTATTCATATATGCACCTTATTGCTTTTTTTATTCTCCACTACCATGAGCTTATGTAATGAAATTTCGTTCTTATCTGTGCTGTAAAGTTCACATTTGAATGACAATAAAAAGGAAGTCTAAGTCTTATTATGGTGCGTGTATAAGGACTGCAAAATGTCACCTATTAGCAGACATTATCTGGCGTTTTGTTTCGCGATATTATGCAAAATCAACTTTTCTTACCTTCTGGTACCTGCTGATCTGTATTTGAGATCTGCATCAGTCCTGAAAATTTGAGCGAGTCCGCCATTGTAGTCGATAAGCTTCTTTTTTTTCCTCTATCTTCTTGTTATGGGACATTCATCCTCCGCTGTTGCCATTTCTAATATAAAGTAGCGCAAAGTTGTAACTTATATCTGTCAGTAGACTAGATATCAAAGCGCTAAAAACTGTAGTGGGTTTACATAATTCACCCACGGAACTTTAGTTATTAGAAGCATGTCAGCAGCAGGAAGCATGAAGTGCTCTAAAACTTGCTGGTAGACGGCTACGTTGACCCTGGATCTCAGGAAACAGAGTGGACCGACACCAGCAGATGACATGGCACCCCAAACCATCACCCAACCATGCAAATTTTGCATTTCCTTTGGAAATCGAGGTCCCAGAGTCTGGAGGAAGACAGGAGAGGCACAGGATCCACGTTGCCTGAAGTCTAGTGTAAAGTTTCCACCATCAGTGATGGTTTGGGGTGCCATGTCATCTGCTGGTGTCGGTCCACTCTGTTTCCTGAGATCCAGGGTCAACGCAGCCGTCTACCAGCAAGTTTTAGAGCACTTCATGCTTCCTGCTGCTGACCTGCTCTATGGAGATGGAGATTTCAAGTTCCAACAGGACTTGGCGCCTGCACACAGCGCAAAATCTACCCGTGCCTGGTTTACGGACCATGGTATTTCTGTTCTAAATTGGCCCGCCAACTCCCCTGACCTTAGCCCCATAGAAAATCTGTGGGGTATTGTGAAAAGGAAGATGCAGAATGCCAGACCCAAAAACGCAGAAGAGTTGAAGGCCACTATCAGAGCAACCTGGGCTCTCATAACACCTGAGCAGAGCCAGAAACTCATCGACTCCATGCCACGCCGCAGTAATTGAGGCAAAAGGAGCTCCAACCTAGTATTGAGTATTGTACATGCTCATATTTTTCATTTTCATACTTTTCAGTTGGCCAACATTTCTAAAAATCCCTTTTTTGTATTAGCCTTAAGTAATATTCTAATTTTGTGACACACGGAATTTTGGATTTTCATTTGTTGCCACTTCAAATCATCAAAATTAAATGAAATAAACATTTGAATGCATCAGTCTGTGTGCAATGAATAAATATAATGTACAAGTTACACCTTTTGAATGCAATTACTGAAATAAATCAAGTTTTTCAAAATATTCTAATTTACTGGCTTTTACCTGTATAACAACGGGCGGGTGGCGGATGGCGGGCGGGTGCGGTTTTGATTAAATGTTAGTTCGGGTGGATGGCGGATGGTTGACGACTTTTGTGATGCGGTTGCGAATGAAATAATTGCCTATCCGCGCATCTCTAGCGTGGAGATAATTGTGTTCTGCTGTATTCTGGAAAGGAAAAGGGTACTTCCTCCAAGTGTTCCCACCAACTTGGAAGCATCCAATTCAAGTCTAAAATGTCTTGCTAATTAATCTGATTGATTGATTGGTTGATGTTCTTAGGAGTCGTTTGGTTGAGGACAGCGTTAGTGGCAGCGTTTCGTAGTGCTGATGTAGAACGACGTTGCCAAGGGCAACAGTGAACGCTTGACTGATATGTTTTTTGGCCGGCTCAGAGGAACACCACACAGCCGGTTTGAGAGTTGGGATTTTTGTTAAGC
>NC_084572.2:3525000-3577500 GCF_033978685.3 Nerophis lumbriciformis | reverse complement strand
TGACTTTTTCATACGAGTACAATCATTACTGAATAACGCTATATTTGTGCTTTTGTCATTCAAATTTCACACCACAAATGATGAAATGTATGATGAGGTCAAGCAGAGGTGTTGAACTAACGAACCTTGAAATGTTGCCTTCGAAACAAAACATCAAAAATGGATAAATAGAGCTAAAGTAATCATGTAATGAGAAAAAGCTGAAATGTTAAAGGGGAACATTATCACCAGACCTATGTAAGCGTCAATATATACATTGATGTTGCAGAAAAAAGACCATATATTTTTTTAACCGATTTCCGAACTCTAAATTGGTGAATTTTGGCGAATTAAACGCCTTTCTATTATTCGCTCTCGGAGGGAAGCAATCCGCCATTTTCTCACTTTCGTCGGTGTGTTGTCGGAGGGTGTAACAACACGGACAGGGACGGATTCAAGTTGCACCAGTGGCCCAAAGATGCCAAAGTGGCAAGAAATTGGACGAAATTTGTTAAAAATACGAGGCTGTGGGGAAAGCCGACGAAATGGTCAGTCGTTTGTTCCGCACACTTTACAGACTAAAGCAAGAATGTGTGGATATCCTGCGACACTCAAAGCAGATGCATTTCCAACGATAAAGACCCTAGCTTCCCTGGCCTGCTGACATCAACTCCAAAACTGGACAGATCAGCTTTCAGGAAAAGAGAGCGGATGAGGGTATGTCTACAGAATATATTAATTGATGAAAACTTTATTCATTACTCGCGGCTTTACGTAAATTATTATACATAAACTGTGTTTACCAATAATTTAGCTTAAAAACATTTATTTTTTTCAATCATTCGAGTAGTCTTGTGTAATGCAGTATTTTGTGTCTATTTAGGTATGGTTAACCTGAGTGCTGAAATCGTGGAAAAATATATGTTCTTAGCGCGCCTGAATTGGACTGTCTGCACTCTCAAAGTGCATGTTGTTGCCAAATGTATTTCATATGCTGTAAACCTAGTTCATAGTTGTTAGTTTCCTTTAATGCCAAACAAACACATACCAATCGTTGGTTAGAAGGCGATCGCCGAATTCGTCCTCGCTTTCTCCCGTGTCGCTGGCTGTCGTGTCGTTTTCCTCGGTTTCGCTTGCATACGGTTCAAACCGACATGGCTCAATAGCTTCAGTTTCTTCTTCAATTTCGTTTTCGCTACCTGCCTCCACACTACAACCATCCGTTTCAATACATGCATAATCTGCTGAATCGCTTAAGCCGCTGAAATCCGAGTCTGAATCCGAGCTAATGTCGCTATATCTTGCTGTTCTATCCGCCATGTTTGTTTGTGTTGGCATCACTATGTGACGTCACAGAAAAATGGACGGGTGTATATAACGACGGTTAAAATCAGGCACTTTGAAGCTTTTTTTAGGGATATTGCGTGATGGGTAAAATTTTGAAAAAAACTTCGAAAAATAAAATAAGCCACTGGGAACTGATTTTTAATGGTTTTAACCCTTCTGAAATTGTGATAATGTTCCCCTTTAATACTATTTATAACGGGAAAAATATGGATAACGTTTATTTTGCTTTTTTATTAGGCTATTTAATGATACATTTCATGAGGACGTCACGGTAATGCCCTCTCCCTGGGCCGCAAGTACATTGCTCACCTGTGGGAAATACTTAGTTTTTCCTAATATAATAAATCATTTCAATATTCATAAAACATTCTCGCCATTATTATTTTGATCATATTTGTGCAGCCCTACTATCTCATTCAGATTTGTGTTTTACAATCGTTGAAGTTACCAAAAAAAAAAAAGTGACTTCTATTTGTGTCTAAAGTGAACGGGTATGCGTACGGTAGAGATGCGCGGATAGGCAATTATTTCATCCGCAACCGCATCACAAAAGTCGTCACCCATCCGCCATCCACCCGAACTAACATTTTATCAAAACCGCACCCGCCCGCACCCGCCCGTTGTTATATATCTAATATAGACGATGCAAGGCATTAGTGAGGTTATAAAGCTTTTGCCTGTTAAAGAAAGGAGACTGATCCAATGCAGCAGAGACATTCAATGCGTGCCACGCTGTCACGGCCCAGACGCACACCAGTGCGCAATCATCTGGGAGCCGCGCTGAGCGCACCTCCAAGCGCGCTCGCGCCACTCAAACTGCTGCAGGCAGCTGCGTTCTATCTTGTTTTAACATCCTGTGGCACTCTTCTGGGATCACGGCGGACAAAACTGCTCATGCTCAGGGTGTTTGTGGAGGTTCGGGGTTTTGCACAAATGTGATGCACCATGTTAGATGTCCCGGTTTTGTGACTGTCGTAGACATAAACAGCGTCGCAGCTCTTGCAAATTACGTAGCCAGCATTACTATCATCCTGATTTACAACCTCATAAAAACGAGTCCACGCTGAACTTTTCTGGCCTTTTTTTCCCCTGGTCTTTAGTATTCCCTTTTTTAGTTTGTCGCGTTCCATGTTTGCTGCCGGCGTTGCCATCTTTTTTTTTTTCTTCTTCTGTTGTGGCGTGCTGCAGGTGCCTGATGATAAATAATTGCCTGTTTCAAAGAGTGCTGCTCGTTTTTCGTATGTGGGTAACAACATTTAACTATGTATATATATTTCCGAATTGGTTTAACTGCCACCCGCCTGAATCTATTTAAAATCTAATTTTTTTTTTATTTCAACCGCCCGACCCGCGGATAATCCGCGGACTCCGCGGTTGTGTCCACAAACCGCGCATCTCTAGCGTACGGTCATAAGATCGTAATCAGCGATTGTGATCAATTCCAGATTGACTACAAAGACCAGCTGTGAACATGTCGAAAATGTCCGTGACCACGGCCAATCAGAGTCGACCTTTCCCTGCTCCACTTTCTTTTGTAAGTTGCCGCAAAAGTAAACGGAATGACTGAAGTTGGAGACAAATGTGCAATTGAGGGGCAGCAAAATAAACGTCAGCTGTGACCTGCAGTTATCTTCCAAAGACAAAGCCATTTTTGAGAAAAAAGCAAACTCGACATCGGTTGTGTGGCAGTGGTTTGGGTCATCAAAGTGATGCGGAGCAAATCAAGCTGATGTTCAAAGTGTGTACTACACAAGTAGGGTTGTACAGTATACCGGTACTAGTATAGTAGACTTAGACTTCCTTATAATTGTCATTCAAATGTGAACTTTACAGTACAGATAAGAACGACATTTCGTTGATTAGCTCATGGTAGTGCAGGATAAAACAGCAATAAGGTGCAGATATAAATAAATAGATTACTGTACAGATAAATATATTGCACTTTTGTATATGCATCCAGGTTTATGGATGTATATTATATTGTCTTATATTCCAGCGAGTTAATTTTTGGGGGGGAATTGAGGGGATAATTATGATGCGTTCAAGAGTCTTACGGCCTGAGGGAAGAAGCTGTTACAGAACCTGGAGGTTCTGCTACGGAGGCTGCGGAACCTCTTTCTAGAATCCAGCAGTGAAAACAGTCCTTGGTGGGGGTGGGAGGAGTCCCTGCAGATTTTCTGAGCCCTGGTCAGGCAGCGGCTTTTTGCGATCTCCTGGATAGGAGGAAGAGGAGTCCTGATAATAGTCCCTACCGCGATACTAATGAATCATATTCGGTACTATACCGCCCCAGTCTACACGTATCTCTTATATAGGACTGCCATCTACTGGTCACATTTATCATTACACCATGTACCGAATAAAATTGCTTTGAGGTCGGTAAGCACAACCAGAATTATGCCTTACATGAGGCGCACCGAGTTATAAGGTGCACTGTCGATTTTTGAGAAATTTAAAGGGGAACATTATGACCAGACCTATGTAAGCGTCAATATATACCTTGATGTTGCAGAAAAAAGACCATATATTTTTTTAACCGATTTCCGAACTCTAAATGGGTGAATTTTGGCGAATTAAACGTCTTTCTAATATTCGGGAAGCAATCCGCCATTTTCTCAAACACCGAGTCAAATCAGCTCTGTTATTTTCCGTTTTTTTCGACTGTTTTCCGTACCTTGGAGACATCATGCCTCGTCGGTGTGTTGTCGGAGGGTGTAACAACACGAACAGGGACGGATTCAAGTTGCACCAGTGGCCCAAAGATGCCAAAGTGGCAAGAAATTGGACGTTTGTTCCGCACACTTTACCGACGAAAGCTATGCTACGACAGAGATGGCAAGAATGTGTGGATATCCTGCGACACTCAAAGCAGATGCATTTCCAACGATAAAGTCAAAGAAATCTGCCGCCAGACCCCCATTGAATCTGCCGGAGTGTGTGAGCAATTCAGGGACAAAGGCCCTCGGTAGCACGGCAAGCAATGGCGGCAGTTTGTTCCCGCAGACGAGCGAGCTAAACCCCCTATCGACCCTAGCTTCCCTGGCCTGCTGACATCAACTCCAAAACTGGACAGATCAGCTTTCAGGAAAAGAGCGCGGATGAGGGTATGTCTACAGAATATATTAATTGATGAAAACTGGGCTGTCTGCACTCTCAAAGTGCATGTTGTTGCCAAATGTATTTCATATGCTGTAAACCTAGTTCATAGTTGTTAGTTTCCTTTAATGCCAAACAAACACATACCAATCGTTGGTTAGAAGGCGATCGCCGAATTCGTCCTCGCTTTCTCCCGTGTCGCTGGCTGTCGTGTCGTTTTCGTCGGTTTCGCTTGCATACGGTTCAAACCGATATGGCTCAATAGCTTCAGTTTCTTCTTCAATTTCGTTTTCGCTACCTGCCTCCACACTACAACCATCCGTTTCAATACATGCGTAATCTGCTGAATCGCTTAAGCCGCTGAAATCCGAGTCTGAATCCGAGCTAATGTCGCTATAGCTTGCTGTTCTTTCCGCCATGTTTGTTTGTGTTGGCTTCACTATGTGATGTCACAGGAAAATGGACGGGTGTTTATAACGATGGTTAAAATCAGGATATTGCGTGATGGGTAAAATTTTGAAAAAAACTTCGAAAAATATAATAAGCCACTGGGAACTGATTTTTAATTGGTTTTAACCCTTCTGAAATTGTGATAATGTTCCACTTTAAAGAATTTTAAGTGCGCCTTATAGTCCGAAAAATACGGTAAGTTTTTCTACCGCATATTTTTCTGTCCCTGTAAAAGCCTGTAAAAGATACATTTCTGTTTGGTAAATAACAATTATCCATCAATTTATCTAGAAATATTGTGTTTTGTGCAAAATGTCACCCAGGTGAGAAGTCACCAAACTGTGAGTCACATGGTATATCATCACAAGGTACGGACGTTCCCTTTAAGCATAAACAAATAAATCTGCTTCCCTTGCTACGGCACATTTATGCACACACACACACAAACACTCTGCTCCAGCGAGCAATCAGAAGGAGTCTGTACATAATGAGGTTGGGAAGGTGAAATAAAGTCCAATCTGGCTGCTCCTCATCTGCTTCCTACTCTGCAGGCGATCCTATTAAAGCTTCCCGCCGAGCTCGTCTATCCTCCCAAAGCCATTAGACGCGCCGCCGCTGAATTCATTTTTCGTCTTGCCGCTTTGTCTTCTAAACAAACACAGCACAGAGTGTTGCTGCTGACAGTGATTGGTCCAATACTCTGACTGATAACACTTTTTTGCTTTCCTCTCACATCTGCAAACAACCTCTGGACTTTAGACAGACTCGGTCATTCACCATTACAACAGTATTTGGCATTTGCTGGGGGAAACCATTAAGTTTGAAATTACTATTTTCTTGCTACAGAGTCATGAAATGTGACCAATGTTTCCCATGAACACAATTTTTGTCATGGCCCACCACAAAAATATTTGGACCACCGCAAAAAAAAAAGATTTTGACCACCACAGAAATATTTGAACCACCACAAATAGATTTGAACCACCAGGAAAAAAAGAGAAAGATTTGGACAACCACAAATATTTTTGGACTACCACAAATTATATTTGGACCACCACCACAAAAAAAAAAAAAGATTTTAGGCCACCACAAACTATATTTAGACCACCACAAAAATACAAAAATATTTGGACCACCAAAAAATATTTGGACTAATACAAAAAATATTTTAACCACCACAAATATATTTGGAAATCCACAATAAATATTTGGACTACCAGAAAAAAAGATTTGGACCACCGCAAAAAAAGATTTGGACCACCACAGAAATATTTGGACCACCACAAACTATATATAGACCACAAAAATATTTAGACCACCGCACAAAAAAAGAAAAAGATTTGGACCACCACAAATTATATTTGCACCACCACCACAAAAAAAAAAAAGATTTAGACCACGACAAACTAGATTTAGACCACAAAAATATTTGGACCACCGCAGAAAAATACAAAAAGATTTGGACCACCAAAATATATTTGGACTTATACAAAAAATATTTTAACCACCACAAATATATTTGGATCACCACAACAAATATTTGGACTACCAGAAAAAAAGATTTGGACTACCGCAAAAAAAATAAAAAATAAAATAAATAAAAAAGATTTGGACCACCACAAATAGATTTAAACCACCAGGGGGGAAAATTAAAAAGATTTGGACCGCCACAAATAGATTTAAACCACCAGGGGAAAAAATTAAAAAGATTTGGACCACCACAAATATTTTTGGACTACAACATATTATATTTGGACCACCACCACAAAAAAAAAAAAAAGATTTACACCACCACAAACTATATTTAGACCACAAAAATATTTAGACCACCGCACAAAAATACAAAAAGGTTTGGACCACCAAAATATATTTCGACTAATACAAAAAATATTTTAACCACCACAAACATATTTGGAACACCACAACAAATATTTGGACTACCAGAAAAAAAATATTTGGACCACCGCAAAAAAGATTTGGACCACCACAGAAAGATTTGGACAACCACAAATATTTTTGGACTACCACAAATTATATTTGGACCACCTACCACAAAATAAAAAAAAGATTTTAGGCCACCACAAACTATATTTAGACCACCACAAAAATACAAAAATATTTGGACCAGCAAAAAATATTTGGACTAATACAAAAAATATTTTAACCACCACAAATATATTTGGAAATCCACAATAAATATTTGGACTACCAGAAAAAAATATTTGGACCACCGCAAAAAATATTTGGACCACCACAGAAATATTTGGACCACCACAAACTATATATAGACCACAAAAATATTTAGACCACCGCACAAAAAAAGAAAAAGATTTGGACCACCACAAATTATATTTGCACCACCACCACAAAAAAAAAAAGATTTAGACCACGACAAACTAGATTTAGACCACAAAAATATTTGGACCACCGCAGAAAAATACAAAAAGATTTGGACCACCAAAATATATTTGGACTTATACAAAAAATATTTTAACCACCACAAATATATTTGGAACACCACAACAAATATTTGGACTACCAGAAAAAAAGATTTGGACTACCGCAAAAAAAATAAAAAATAAAATAAATAAAAAAGATTTGGACCACCACAAATAGATTTAAACCACCAGGGGAAATAATTAAAAAGATTTGGACCGCCACAAATAGATTTAAACCACCAGGGGAAAAATTTAAAAAGACTTGGACCACCACAAATATTTTTGGACTACAACATATTATATTTGGACCACCACCACAAAAAAAAAAAAAAAGATTTAGACGACCACAAACTATATTTAGACCACAAAAATATTTAGACCACCGCACAAAAATACAAAAAGGTTTGGACCACCAAAATATATTTCGACTAATACAAAAAATATTTTAACCACTACAAATATATTTGAATCACCACAACAAATATTTGGACTACCAGAAAAAAAATATTTGGACCACCGCAAAAAAGATTTGGACCACCACAGAAAGATTTGGACAACCACAAATATTTTTGGACTACCACAAATTATATTTGGACCACCTACCACAAAATAAAAAAAAGATTTTAGGCCACCACAAACTATATTTAGACCACCACAAAAATACAAAAATATTTGGACCACCAAAAAATATTTGGACTAATACAAAAAATATTTTAACCACCACAAATATATTTGGAAATCCACAACAAATATTTGGACTACCAAAAAAAAATATTTGGACCACCGCAAAAAAGATTTGGACCACCACAGAAATATTTGGACCCCCACAAACTATATATAGACCACAAAAATATTTAGACCACCGCACAAAAAAAGAAAAAGATTTGGACCGCCACAAATTATATTTGCACCACCACCACAAAAAAAAAGATTTAGACCACGACAAACTAGATTTAGACCACAAAAATATTTGGACCACCGCAGAAAAATACAAAAAGATTTGGACCACCAAAATATATTTGGACTTATACAAAAAATATTTTAACCACCACAAATATATTTGGAACACCACAACAAATATTTGGACTACCAGAAAAAAAGATTTGGACTAATACAAAAAATATTTTAACCACCACAAATATATTTGGAAATCCACAATAAATATTTGGACTACCAGAAAAAAATATTTGGACCACCGCAAAAAAGATTTGGACCACCACAGAAATATTTGGACCACCACAAACTATATATAGACCACAAAAATATTTAGACCACCGCACAAAAAAAGAAAAAGATTTGGACCACCACAAATTATATTTGCACCACCACCACAAAAAAAAAAGATTTAGACCACGACAAACTAGATTTAGACCACACAAATATTTGGACCACCGCAGAAAAATACAAAAAGATTTGGACCACCAAAATATATTTGGACTTATACAAAAAATATTTTAACCACCACAAATATATTTGGAACACCACAACAAATATTTGGACTACCAGAAAAAAAGATTTGGACTACCGCAAAAAAAATAAAAAATAAAATAAATAAAAAAGATTTGGACCACCACAAATAGATGTAAACCACCAGGGGGAAAAATTAAAAAGATTTGGACCGCCACAAATAGATTTAAACCACAAGGGAAAAAAATTAAAAAGATTTGGACCACCACAAATATTTTTGGACTACAACATATTATATTTGGACCACCACCACAAAAAAAAAAAAAAGATTTAGACCACCACAAACTATATTTAGACCACAAAAATATTTAGACCACCGCACAAAAATACAAAAAGGTTTGGACCACCAAAATATATTTCGACTAATACAAAAAATATTTTAACCACCACAAATATATTTGGATCACCACAACAAATATTTGGACTACCAGAAAAAAAATATTTGGACCACCGCAAAAAAAGAAATATATAAATAAAAATAAATAAAAAGATTTGGACAGCCACAGAAATATTTGGACCACCACAAATAGATTCAAACCACCAGGGGGGAAAAAAGGAAAAAGATTTGGACCACCACCACACACAAAAAAAAAAAAAAAAAAAAAAAAGATTTGGACCACCACAAACTATATTTAGACCACAAAAATATTTAGACCACCGCACAAAAAAAGAAAAAGATTTGGACCACCACAAATATTTTTGGACGACCACAACAAAGATTTGAACCACCACAAATAATAAAAAGAAGATTTGGACCACCACAAACTATATTTAGACCACAAAAATATTTATACCACCGCACAAAAAAAAAAAAAAAAAAAAAAAAAAAAAGATTTGCACCACTATAAATATTTTTGGACCACCACAACAAAGATTTGGACCACCACAAATAATAGTTGGATCACCACAAAAAAACTTGGTGCTACTTAAAGACATTTTAATAAGATGGTCTGCAGCTTGTTGTTACAACGCTGCACAATATGTGGTGGAATTAATCTTAACTCCACTTTTTAACACACACACCTCCTCTGCCAGAGAGTAAAAAGACTTAGCAAGAGGGATTTGTGTCGGCAATAAAACTTTGTTGCTAGATTAAGGGAGTAATTAGTTCCCTCTAGACTCTATTCTGGGTGACAAGGGACAAATCTAGCGCCTTTTTCTGGTCTTACCCGAGACTTTAAGACTAATGTGAAAACAGATATCACTCTTCTCAACGAGCAGCGGAGGCCCTGATGTGGACTCGTTTTTTAAGTCATGCTTTTTTTAATGTACTTAACAGATATTTTTTTTAATATTAGTGTAAGAGACGGAATGAAATGAAATGAAAACTGTCTTGACAAAAAAGACATGACAAAGGAAACATTAAAAAAATAGATTTTGCTTTTCGTTTTTTTGCTCGCATTGTGTCTTGCCATTTCTCTCTCCGACATCGTACAACACTTGCACACGCCTTATGGCTAAATATGCAAATTGAATGAGTCTCCTTTCCCTGTGCCCCACCACCACAAATAGATCGCAGTCCTGTGGGGCCAACACTTCATCGCAAAAAGGTGGCGCGTGTCTGCCAGCATGTCGGCGTCACGCTGTTTCTCTCGGTGTCGAGGCGGCATGCTGGGAGAACCCATCAAACAACAAAACATTGCACGACACACTTTTGCAGCCTCCTGGCAGGTTGTGTTACACTTCCTGTCATCTGACATCACCTGGGAAACCACACTAATGATGATGATCATGTATTTTCCCTCCATCAGCATTAATGCCGAGATCTTCCTCACTGACAGAAAACATGTTGGGCCATTAGCATCAACGTGCTATCTCTCTGCAGCACGTGTGGGCGAGCGAATGACTGTAATTGAACTACTGATGGTGTTCCGCTGATAACGTGAGGAAATGACGACGCATATTGTGATTGCGGGTTCGAAACAAGAACCGTGCGCAGGATGCCAACAAACATCCACAGCGGGGTCGTTATGACATTTGAGGGGGCGCAGCTTGTTTGGAGGTCAAGCGACCTTACCACACTGATTGTGCAGAGGACGTGTCCTTGAAAAGTGTGAGGGATATTGGCAGCTTCCTGCCAGGCACACACCGCGCTAATGAGATGCGTGCACACACACACACACACACACACACACATTTGCATATCAAAGCTGTCACATTCACACAACCTTCAATGTTGCACTTGATTGAATCTATTTCTCTTGCTGTTGTTTTCCACTAAAAAGACATCATGAGTGAAACTTATAACGAAATAACGAAAGCTGAATGAGAGGCCGTTAAAAACGGAAGAAAAAGTGAACGTGGAAGATGTGGAGAAGGAAGTCGGGTGGCCTCTGTCCCACTTTTCCCTCCTGTCAGCATCAACTACCATGTGACCAATGACCTCATCACCTATTGTACTCTAGGGATGTCCCGATCCGATATTTGGATCGGATCGGCTGCCGATATTTGCCAAAAATTGCGTATCGGCAAGGCATGGGAAAATGCCGATCCAGATCCAGTTTAAAAAAAAACTCCGGTCCGTGTTTTCCAACGCACCGATTTAAATAATACATTCCACTTTTCTGCTGCTCCGTAATTTCCGTTCCGCATTTTCCAGCACACCTTCAACTAAGGCTGAAACGACGCGTCGACGTAGTCGACGTCATCGGTTACGTAAATACGTCGACGCCGTTTTTGTGCGTCGGCGCGTCGCATATTTACGTCACACTACTTTACTGTCATGGCGGAGCGCAAAGCAGACGATGCGAGCGAGGGGAAAAAAGCACGCTAAAAGTCGTCAAAAGTGTGGGAGTATTTCAATAAACGGCCTAATAATGTTGTATGCACACTGTGTCGAGCGGAAATGGCCTATCATAGCAGCACAACGGCTATGAACGAACATTTGAAAAGAAAACCCCCGACAGCGTTCTTGCCATCACCATCAACAAGTCAATCGTCCGCGTGCGTATACGTTGTCATTATTACACAAAAACATGAATGTGTCATTTGTATCTGCGTTGTAAATTCATAAACTAAAGCACCGTTTCGCTCTGAGAGGCGCGTTTGGCGTGCCTGTTCAGTGTTTACAAAGACGCGCTCCTCTTTAACGCTGTGGAGAGGCGGCGGCGGCGAGCGAGCGGCGAGGCGGGGCGCGCCGGGAGCGACGCCGCAATCGTGCCCAGGTGCGCGATCCGCGCAGTTGGAAGAGAAAAGACTTTGTGTAAAATTAAAAGATTGTAAACCTGGCAAAGCCGTCTGGCGTTCAGTCTGTCGGTCCTGAAAGAACCCCACGGCACAAGACGTGTCACAAACGCTAACGTTAATTAGTTGTGCAAATACCTTTTACAACATTAACAGTTACATATACTATGTACAAACCAACAATTAACTTTCACTTTAATCATACTATCATTGTTGTGTTATTAAGCAAAATAAGCAATACTTTTACTTTTGTTGAAATGTTTACACTGTACACTTTTTTGTATTGGATGTTTAGCTTTATTTTTGCACATTTTAGCAAATAAGCAATACTTTTACTTTTGTTGAAATGTTTACACTTGTTACAGAATATTTCCGTTTTGCACTTTTTTGTATTGGATGTTTATCTTTATTTTTGCACATTTTAAAGCAAAATAAGCAATACTTTTACTTTTGAAATGCTTATACTATTCCAGAATATTAAGATTTGCACTGGGTATTTACTTTTATATTTGCACATTAAAAAGCAAATAAGCTACTTTTAATTTTGTTAAATGTTAAAAGTTTTAAATGTTTACATTGTTACAGAATATTTTGTCATGTTGTTGTCAATGTTGACTGACTAGTGGCCATACTTTTTTTTTTGTAAATAAAAGCCATGCCTTTTGAAAAAACTGGCCTACATTTATTTTTTCCTCTTCATTTTAAATTAAAAAAAAAAATCGGTAAAAGGAAAAATAATCTATAGATTAATCGAAAAAATAATCTATAGATTAACCGATTAATCGAAAAAATAATCTATAGATTAATCGATAGAAAAATAATCGTTAGCTGCAGCCCTACCTTCAACACATCCATATGTCTGTGAATTCTCACACAGTTGCTTTTAGCTGCTGGCATTACACGACAGGCTCTTCTCACTCTTTCCTGTGTCTCCCTCTCACAGACAGCAGCGCACCTTCTTACACACGTCACATACTGTCACGTCATACGTCACATACTGTCACGACATACGTCACATACGTATACGTCCTCCCCGAGCAGAGAGGTAGCAGCATGGCTAACGTTAGCTGTGATGCTAGCGCAGCCGTGCGAGCAACGCTTCCTCTAAGGTGCTCGCCTGTGCAATTGCGCACTGTTTAAGTGTCCTCTGCGCATAGCAAATCTATGCCACGCACAAAATCTAATAAAAAAATAAGCGCACAACAATTTTCAACACACCGACACGACAGAGAAAACAGTTTTCGTCATCATTGTTCAAATATTGTGACGTCTGTCGAGACGCTTATCTCCATTCGGTGCCACACGCCCACACCATCAAAATGCTGAGGCAAAAATTTCCACATCAACACCGTATGAAAAAATTAGTGATTTTTTTAGTTGTGATTTCCTTCTCTGCATGAAAGTTTAAAAGTAGCATATATTAATGCAGTATGACGAATAATGTTTTAATGTAGACATGCAAGCCTTGAAAGAAAATTTTGAAAATCAAGACTACATTTTCTGCAAATGGGTGCATTTCTACCCTATATTTTAACTTTAGATTTATTCTCATATCAAACTCTTTTGGCTGTCTTTTTGACACTTACATCCGGCGCCCTCCTCCACACCCTGGATTATAAATAATGTAAATAATTCAATGTGATTATCTTGTGTGATGACTGTATTATGATAATAGTATATATCTGATAGTATATATCTGTATCATGAATCAATTTAAGTGGACCCCGACTTAAACAAGTTGAAAAACGTATCGGGGTGTTACCATTTAGTGGTCAATTGTACGGAATATGTACTTCACTGTGCAACCTACTAATAAAAGTCTCAATCAATCAATCAAAACACATAGAATCATCATACTGCTGTGATTATATGCATCAAGTGTTCATTCAAGGCTAAGGCAAAATATCGAGATATATATTGACCACAATGTATCGCAATATGGCCTTAAAATATGGCAATATTAAAAAAAGGCCATATCGCCCAGCCCTAGTTCAATGATGCCATTTCTGTTTGTCATGTATAATTTTGTCTATTTTGTGTTTATCCTTGAATAAACAGGTCAGTTTCTTGTTACCAACAATTGTGTATTATTCAAACTCCCCTAATTCAGCTGGCTAGTTGTTATCAAGAGTACTAAAACCCTTTTCAACATGATTCTGACAACTAAGTAGGCTAAATAACTTTAAACTTTAATACATGCTCGGATAGGCCAGTATCGGTCAGTATCGGTATCGGTCAGTATCGGTATCGGATCGGAAATGCAAAAACAATATCGGTATCGGATCGGAAGTGCAAAAACCTGGATCGGGACATCCCTACTGTACTCCTCTCACCTTTGACCCTCATGTGTGCAAATATCACAGGGATGTGACAAACAGTACAAGTGAACACAGAAAACATCAAGACATTCTCACACACACACACACACACACACACACACACACACACACACACACACACACACACACACACACACACACACACACACACACACACACACACACACACACACACACACACACACACACACACACACACACACACACACACACACACACACACACACACACACACACACACACCATCTCTTGACACCGAGGTGCCTCAAGTGTGTTTATGCAGCCGCCTACCACCTGCCATCCCACACGTGTTCACACCGTAAATCAAATGACCACAGCCACACACACACACACACACACACACACACACACACACACACACACACACACACACACACACACACACACACACACACACACACACACATCTCCATAATACAAAACCCAAAACCAGTGAAGTTGTCACATTGTGTAAATGGTAAATAAAAAGAGAATACAATGATTTGCAAATCCTTTTCAACTTATATTCAATTGACTAGACTGCAAAGACAAGATATTTAATGTTCGAACTGGTAAACTTTGTTGTTTTTTTGCAAATAATGGCTCATTTGGAATTTGAAGCCTGCAACGTGTTTCAAAAAAGCTGGCACAAGTGGCAAAAAAAAACTGAGAAAGTTGAGGAATGCTCATCAAACACTTATTTGGAACACCCCCACAGGTGAACAGGCTAATTGGGAACAGGTGGGTGCCGTGATTGGGTATAAAAGCAGCTTCCATGAAATGCTCAGTCATTCACAAACAAGGATGGGGCGAGGGTCACCACTTTGTCAACAAATGCCTGAGAAAATTGTCGAACAGTTTAAGAACAACATTTCTCGACGAGCTATTGCAAGGAATTTGGGGGATTTCACCATCTACAGTCCGTAATATCATCAAAAGTGTCGGCGGATCTGGAGAAATCACTGCACGTAAGCGGCAATGCCCGTGACCTTTGATCCCTCAGGCGGTACTGCATCAACAAGCAACATCAGTGTGTAAAGGATATCATTTCATGGGCTCAGGAACACTTCAGAAAACCACTGTCTGTAACTACAGTTCGTCGCTACGTCTGTAAGTGCAAGTTAAAACTCTACTATGCAAAGCCAAAGCCATTTATCAACAACACCCAGAAACGCCGCAGACTACGCTGGGCCAGAGCTCATCTAAGTTGGACGGATGCAAAGTGGAAAAGTGTTCTGTGGTCTGACGAATCCACATTTCAAATTGTTTTTGGAAACTGTGCACGTCGTGTCCTCCGGAACAAAAAGGAAATGAACCATCCGGATTGTTATCGGTGGCAAAGTTCAAAAGCCAGCATCAGTGATGGTATGGGGGGGGATTAGTACCCAAGACATGGGTAACTTACACGTCTGTGAAGGCACCATTAATGCTGAAAGGAACATACACGTTTTGGAGCAACATATGTTGCCATCCAAGCAACGTATTTTTCATGGACGCCCCTGCTTATTTCAGCAAGACAATGCCAAGCCAGATTCTGCACAAGTTACAACAGCGTGGCTTCATTGTAAAGGAGTGTGGGTACTAGACTGGCCTGCCTGTAGTCCAGACCTGTCTCCCATTGAAAACGTGTGGCGCATTATGAAGCCTAAAATACGACAACAGAGACCCCCGGACTGTTAAACAACTTAAGATGTACATCAAGCAAGAATGGGAAAGAATTCCACCTGAAAAGCTTCAAAAATGTGTCTCCTCAGTTCCCAAACGTTTACTGAGTGTGGTTAAAAGGAAAGGCCATGTAACACAGTGGTAAAAATGCCCCTGTGCCAACTTTTTTGCAACGTGTTGCTGCCATTAAATTCTACGTTAATGATTACCGTATTTTTCAGACTATAAGTCGCAGTTTTTTTCATAGTTTGGTGCGACTTATGTGTGGAATTATTAACACATTACCGTAAAATATCAAATAATATTATTTATCTCATTCACGTAAGAGACTAGACGTATAAGATTTCACGGGATTTAGCGATTAGGAGTGACAGATTGTTTGGTAAACGTATAGCATGTTCTATATGTTATAGTTATTTGAATGACTCTTACCATAATATGTTACGTTAACATACCAGTTGGTTATTTATGCCTCATATAACGTACACTTATTCAGCCTGTTGTTCACTATTCTTTATTTATTTTAAATTGCCTTTCAAATGTCTATTCTTGGTGTTGGCTTTTATCAAATACATTTCCCCAAAAAATGCGATTTATACCCTAGTGCGACTTATATATGTTTTTTTCCTTCTTTATTATGCATTTTCGGCCGGTGCGACTTATACTCTGGAGCGACTTATACTCCGGAGCGACTTATACTCCGAAAAATACGGTATTTGCGAAAAAAAATTACATTTCCCAAATCCAACATTAAATATCTTGTCTTTCATCCATCCATCCATCTTCTTCCGCTTATCCGAGGTCGGGTCGCGGGGGCAGCAGCCTAAGCAGGGAAGCCCAGACTTCCCTCTCCCCAGCCACTTCGTCCAGCTCCTCCCGGGGGATCCCGAGGCGTTCCCAGGCCAGCCGGGAGACATAGTCTTCCCAACGTGTCCTGGGTCTTCCTCGTGGCCTCCTACCGGTCGGACATGCCCTAAACACCTCCTTAGGGAGGCGCTCGGGTGGCATCCTGACCAGATGCCCGAACCACCTCATCTGGCTCCTCTCGATGTGGAGGAGCAGCGGCTTTACTTTGAGCTCCCCCCGGATGACAGAGCTTCTCACCCTATCTCTAAGGGAGAGCCCCGCCACCCGGCGGAGGAAACTTATTTCGGCCGCTTGTACCCGTGATCTTGTCCTTTCGGTCATAACCCAAAGCTCATGACCATAGGTGAGGATGGGAACGTAGATCGACCGGTAAATTGAGAGCTTTGCCTTCCGGCTCAGCTCCTTCTTCACCACAACGGATCGATACAGCGTCCGCATTACTGAAGACGCCGCACCGATCCGCCTGTCGATCTCACGATCCACTCTTCCCTCACTCGTGAACAAGACTCCGAGGTACTTGAACTCCTCCACTTGGGGCAAGATCTCCTCCCCAACCCGGAGATGGCACTCCACCCTTTTCCGGGCGAGAACCATGGACTCGGACTTGGAGGTGCTGATTCTCATCCCAGTCGCTTCACACTCGGCTGCGAACCGATCCAGTGAGAGCTGAAGATCCTGGCCAGATGAAGCCATCAGGACCAAATCATCTGCAAAAAGCAGAGACCTAATCCTGCAGCCACCAAACCGGATCCCCTCAACGCCTTGACTGCGCCTAGAAATTCTGTCCATAAAAGTTATGAACAGAATCGGTGACAAAGGGCAGCCTTGGCGGAGTCCAACCCTCACCGGAAACGTGTCCGACTTACTGCCGGCAATGCGAACCAAGCTCTGACACTGATCATACAGGGAGCGGACCGCCACAATCAGACAGTCCGAAACCCCATACTCTCTGAGCACTCCCCACAGGACTTCCCGAGGGACACGGTCGAATGCCTTCTCCAAGTCCACAAAGCACATGTAGACTGGTTGGGCAAACTCCCATGCACCCTCAAGGACCCTGCCGAGAGTATAGAGCTGGTCCACAGTTCCACGACCAGGACGAAAACCACACTGTTCCTCCTGAATCCGAGGTTCGACTATCCGGCGTAGCCTCCTCTCCAGTACACCTGAATAGACCTTACCGGGAAGGCTGAGGAGTGTGATCCCACGATAGTTAGAACACACCCTCCGGTTCCCCTTTTTAAAGAGAGGAACCACCACCCCGGTCTGCCAATCCAGAGGTACTGCCCCCGATTTCCCAAATCCAACATTAAATATCTTGTCTTTGCAGTCTATTCAATTGAATATAAGTTGAAAAGGATTTGCAAATCATTGTATTCTGTTTTTATTTACCATTTACACAACGTGCCAACTTCACTGGTTTTGGGTTTCGTATTTCTGCAGGAAACAAATTGTCTTATGGCAGCACGGTGGCCCAGTGGTTAGCGCTCGTGCCTCACGGCCAGAAGAGAAAGACGTGCACTTGGGGATAGGTTGATTGGCAACACTAAATTTGCCCTAGTGTGAATGTTGTCTGTCTATCTATCTGTGTTGGCGACTTGTGCAGGGTGTGTCCTGCCTTCCGCCCGAGTGCAGCTGAAATAGGGACAAGCGGTAGAAAATGGATGGATGGATGCATTGCCTTACTATCTTAAAGGCCTACTGAAATGTGATTTTCTTATTCAAACAGGGATAGCAGGTCCATTCTATGTGTCATACTTGATCATTTTGCGATATTGCCATATTTTTGCTGAAAGGAGTTAGTAGAGAACATCGACGATAAAGTTTGCAACTTTTGGTCGCTGATAAAAAAGCCTTGCCTGTACCGGAAGTAGCAGACGAGTAGCGTGACGTCACAGGTTGTGGAGCTCCTCACATCTGCACATTGTTTACAATCGTGGCCACCGGCAGCGAGAGCGATTCGGACCGAGAAAGCGACGATTTCCCCATTAATTTGAGCGAGGATGAAAGATTCGTGGATGAGGAAAGTGAGAGTGAAGGACTAGAGGGCAGATAGGGAAGATGCTGTGAGAGGCGGGTGGGACCTGATATTCAGCTGGGAATGACTAAAACAGTAAATAAACATAAGACATATATATACTCTATTAGCCACAACACAACCAGGCTTATATTTAATATGCCACAAATTAATCCCGCATAACAAACACCTCCCCCCTCCCGTCCAATACAACTCAAACACCTGCACAACACACTCAATCCCACAGCCCAAAGTACCGTTCACCTCCCCAAAGTTCATACAGCACATATATTTCCCCAAAGTCCCCAAAGTTACGTACGTGACATGCACATAGCGGCACGCACGTACGGGCAAGCGATCAAATGTTTGGATGCCGCAGCTGCATGCGTACTCACGGTACCGCGTCTGCGCATCCAACTCAAAGTCCTCCTGGTAAGAGTCTCTGTTGTCCCAGTTCTCCACAGCCCAATGGTAAAGCTTGACTGTCATCTTCCGGGAATGTAAACAATGAAACACCGGCTGTGTTTGTGTTGCTGCAGTCGGCCGCAATACACCGCTTCCCACCTACAGCTTTCTTCTTTGCTGTCTCCATTGTTCGTTGAACAAATTGCAAAAGATTCACCAACACAGATGTCCAGAATACTGTGGAATTTTGCGATGAAAACAGCCGACTTAATAGCTGGCCACCATGCTGTCCCAAAATGTCCTCTACAATCCGTGACGTCACGCGCAGGCGTCATCATACCGAGACGTTTTCAGCAGGATATTTCGCGCAAAATTTAAAATTGCACTTTAGTAAGCTAACCCGGCCGTATTGGCATGTGTTGCAATGTTAAGATTTCATCATTGATATATAAACAGAGGTGGGTAGAGTAGCCAGAAATTGTACTCAAGTAAGAGTACTGTTACTTTAGAGATTTATTACTCAAGTAAAAGTAAGGAGTAGTCACCCAAATATTTACTTGAGTAAAAGTAAAAAGTATGTTGTGAAAAAACTACTCAAGTACTGAGTAACATACACACACATATCATATATATATATATATATATATATATATATATATATATATATATATATATATATATATATATTGATATATACAGTATATAATTTATATTTATTTATTTTGTCGTTTTTGTTTACATGTTAAAGGTGTTTTAATGAATATACATGCATGTTTAACACATATAGATTCCTTTCTTTCATGAAGACAAGAACATAAGTTGGTGTATTACCTGATTGTGATGACTTGCATTGATTGGAATCAGACAGTAGTGATGATAACGTCCGCGTTTTCAAATGGAGAAGAAAAAAAGTTCCTCCTTCCTGTCTAATACCACATGAAAGTGGTTGGTTTTTGGCATCTTATTTGTCCAGCTTCCATATTCGTTTTTATACACTTTACAAGAAATACATTGGCGGCAAACTCCGTGGCTTGCTAGCTTGTTTGCGCTGGCTTTCGGAGACTCTTATTTTGAAAGCGCAGGCGCGATGTAGCGGCACTTTTATTGTGAAGACAGGAACTGTGCAGTCAGTCTTTAGGCTTTTGACGGGATGTACGGTTGAAATAAAAAAGGGTCTTTTTTCCTTCACACTTTTGATTGATTGATTGGAACTTGTATTAGTAGATTGCACAGTACAGTACATATTCCGTACAATTGACCACTAAATGGTAACACCCCAATAAGTTTTTCAACTTGTTTAAGTCAGGTCATGTGACCCCTGGCTCTGTTTGATTGGTCCAACGTCACCAGTGACTGCATCTGATTGGTGGAACGGAGTGAACGTCACCAGTGACTGTATTTGTTGAAACGCAGGCACTATGACAGACCAAAACAAACAAAGCGTGCATTAACAGATCGATAAAAATTAGTAGCGAGTAGCGAGCTGAATGTAGATAAAAGTAGCGGAGTAAAAGTAGCGTTTCTTCTCTATAAATATACTCAAGTAAAAGTAAAAGTATGTTGCATTAAAACTACTCTTAGAAGTACAATTTATCCCAAAAGTTACTCAAGTAGATGTAACGGAGTAAATGTAGCGCGTTACTACCCACCTCTGTATATAAACTATCAGACTGCGTGGTCGGTAGTAGTGGGTTTCAGTAGGCCTTTAAGTGTGTACATCAGGAGGATGAGGCGGGGACAAGGAAGGCGGCTACCCACCTGCTTCTGTTCTCACAAGCAAACACGACCTTCGAACGCTGGCTGGGAAGCCAAATAGTGGCTAATGGCCAAACGCACACACTCGGGTCCGGGACCGTACCAAGACAGTTACACAACCTCTCCCTTAGGGGGCTTCGGAAGGAAAATTCCACAGGAGTACAATCCTTAGTTATGCAAAGACAGGGAAACAGCTGTGGTAAAGATCGGCCAATCAGTTCAAAAATGCATTCCGAATCCCCCAATCTGATCGGGACATTTCTAGTTGACACCAAACAAACTGTACGGCCAGAGTGTGAAGGCAACAGACTTGCGTGCTGAACCTGTGCATTAATGTTTGCATTATTTCTTTCATCCTTGCTGCTTTCATTACATGACGATCAGTGCAACAAGAGCTCTTTGACATGCATCAAATCTGAATCATCGCCATTAATAACCACGTGCGACAAAAGCGACTAATGACATCTTTGTGTTCAATTCATCAGGCGAAGAGCGTTCATTGTGGACGTCCTCCTCCGCCGTCGCCCCTTTCTTTTGTCACCTTCTATCGGGCGAGAAGAAGGCTGTCGCCGCCGAGACTGACGTGAGTTGCAATTAGCCAGGCCTCGTTTAGACTCCACCAGCTACTTCTTGATACGCTATGACTTATTAACAGAGGTGGGTAGAGTAGCCAGAAATTGTACTCAAGTAAGAGTACTCTTACTTTAGAGATTTATTACTCAAGTAAAAGTAAGGAGTAGTCACCCAAATATTTACTTGAGTAAAAGTAAAAAGTATGTTGTGGAAAAACTACTCAAGTACTGAGTAACTGATGAGTAACATACACACTCATCATATATATATATATATATATATATATATATATATATATATATATATATATATATATATATATATATATATATATATGCTTATATACGTATACATTGATATATACAGTATATAATTTATATTTATTTAATTTGCTGTTTTTGTTTACATGTTAAAGGTGTTTTAATGAATATACAAGCATGTTTAACACATATAGATTCCTTTCTTTCATGAAGACAAGAATATAAGTTGGTGTATTACCTGATTCTGATGACTTGCGTTGATTGTAATCAGACAGTAGTGATGATAACGTCCACGTTTTCAAATGGAGGAGAAGAAAAATTCCTTCTTCCTGTCTAATACCACATGAAAGTGGTTGGTTTTTGGCATCTTATTTGTCCAGCTTCCATATTCGTTTTTATACACTTTACAAGAAATATATTGGCGTCAAACTCCGTAGCTTGCTAGCTTCTTTGCGCTGGCTTTCGGAGACTCTTGTTTTGAAAGTGCAGGCGCGATGGAGCGGCACTTTTATTGTGAAGACAGGAAGGTCCTCATGTGCGGTCAGTCTTTAGGCTTTTGACGGGATGTACGGTTGAAATAAAAAAGTATCTTTTTTCCTTCACACTTTTGATTGATTGGAACTTTTATTAGTAGATTGCACAGTACAGTACACATTCCGTACAATTGACCACTAAATGGTAACACCCCAATACGTTTTTCAACTTGTTTAAGTCAGGTCATGTGACCACCTGGCTCTGTTTGATTGGTCCAACGTCACCAGTGACTGCATCTGATTGGTGGAACGAAGTGAAACGTCACCAGTAAGGCAGGCACTTTGAAGGTCTGTCTGACAGACCAAAACAAACAAAGCGTGCATTAACAGATCGATAAAAATTAGTAGCGAGTAGCGAGCTGAATGTAGATAAAAGTAGCGGAGTAAAAGTAGCGTTCCTTCTCTATAAATATACTTAAGTAAAAGTAAAAGTACGTTGCATTAAAACTACTCTTAGAAGTACAATTTATCCCAAAATGTTACTCAAGTAGATGTAACGGAGTAAATGTAGCGCGTTACTACCCACCTCTGCTTATTAATAGAAGCCGTATTAGAGTCGAGGGAAACAAGATGACCTTTTGTGGGAAAAAAAGCGTGTGAACGACTTCGTGCTTCTGCATTCCTGCAACCTCCGACCTCTGGCCACTCACTTCCTGTGTTCCATGACGCCAAGTGTTGTTCCCTGTCAGACTGCGCAGCCTAATTTCATTTTTTGTGGGCTCCTTTTAGGACACAAGACATTTGCCAACATTGAACTTATCTACCAAAGTTGCCTACTGTATGGGAATGCAACGATTAAACCGGTTTTACTATTCTCTATACCAGGGGTCGGCAACCCGCGGCTCCGGAGCCGCATGCGGCTCTTTAATCACTCTGATGCGGCTCAGCAGCTTACTTGCTGAACCCCCCAATTTTCCCGTGAGACTTCCGGATTTCAGTGCCTCTCGCAGAAAACTCCCGGGATCAATATTCACCGATTTTCACCCTTACAGATATAATAAGGGCGTGCTATGATGGTACAACATTCGGCGCCCTCTACAATCTGTATTAACAGCGTGCCAGCCTAACAATTGCTATACAATATACATCTTCTGATTGCACACGTACGTGACAGCAAGGCATACTTGGCCAACAGCCACACAGGTTACACTGACGGTGACCATATAAAACAACTTTAACACTCTTACTAATAATGCGCCACACTTTGAACCAAAACCAAACAAGAATGACAAACACATTTCGGGAGAACATCTGCACATTAACACAACAGAACAAAAACCCAGAATCCCATGCAGCCCTAACTCTTCCGGGATACATTATACACCCCTGCTACCGCCAAACCCCGCCCCTACCCCAAGCCTGCTCCCTCACACATCAACCCCCCCATCCCCCACCCCCCCTCTCTCTCTCTCTGTGCGACGGTTGAGGTGGGTAGGGTTTGGTAGCAGGCAGAGGTGGGTAGTAACGCGCTACATTTACTCCGTTACATCTACTTGAGTAACTTTTGGGATAAATTGTACTTCTAAGAGTAGTTTTAATGCAACATACTTTTACTTTTACTTGAGTATATTTATAGAGAAGGAACGCTACTTTTACTCCGCTACTTTTACTCCGCTACTTTTATCTACATTCAGCTCGCTACTCGCTACTAATTTTTATCAATCTGTTAATGCACGCTTTGTTTGTTTTGGTCTGTCAGACAGACCTCCATAGTGCCTGCCTTACTGGTGACGTTTCACTCCGTTCCACCAATCAGATGCAGTCACTGGTGACGTTGGACCAATCAAACAGAGCCAGGTGGTCACATGACCTGACTTAAACAAGTTGAAAAACTTATTGGGGTGTTACCATTTAGTGGTCAATTGTACGGAATGTGTACTGTGCAATCTACTAATAAAAGTTCCAATCAATCAATCAAAAGTGTGAAGGAAAAAATATACTTTTTTATTTCAACCGTACATCCCGTCAAAAGCCTAAAGACTGACCGCACATGAGGACGTTCCTGTCTTCACAATAAAAGTCCCGCTCCATTGCGCCTGCGCTTTCAAAACAAGAGTATCCGAAAGCCAGCGCAAACAAGCTAGCAAGCTACGGCGTTTGACGCCAATATATTTCTTGTAAAGTGTATAAAAACGAATATGGAAGCTGGACAAATAAGATGCCAAAAACCCACCACTTTCATGTGGAATTAGACAGAAAGGAGGAACGTTTCTTCTCCTCCATTTGAAAACGTGGACGTTATCATCACAACTGTCTGATTACAATCAACACAAGTCATCAGAATCAGGTAATACACCAACTTATATTCTAGTCTTCATGAAAGAAAGGAATCTATATGTTAAACATGCATGTATATTCATTAAAACACCTTTAACATGTAAACAAAAACAGCAAAATAAATACATATAAATTATATACTGTATATATCAATGTATATGTATGTATGTATGTATATATATATATATATATATATATATATATATATATATATATATATATATATATATATATATATATATATATATATATATATATATATATATATATATATATATATGATATGAGTGTGTATGTTACTCATCAGTTACTCAGTACTGGAGTAGTTTTTTCACAACATACTTTTTACTTTTACTCAAGTAAATATTTGGGTGACTACTCCTTACTTTTACTTGAGTACCGTAATAAATCTCTAAAGTAACAGTACTCTTACTTGAGTACAATTTCTGGCTACTCTACCCACCTCTGGTAGCAGGGGTGTATAATGTATCCCGGAAGAGCTAGGGATGCATGGGATTCTGGGTATTTGTCCTGTTGTGTTACGGTGCAGATGTTCTCCCGAAATGTGTTTGTCATTCTTGTTTGGTGTGGGTTCACAGTGTGGCGCATTATTAGTAAAAGTGTTAAAGTTTTTTTTTATACCGCCACCGTCAGTGTAACCTGTGTGGTTGTTGAGTAAGTATGCCTTGCTGTCACCTATGTGAGGAAGCGGAAGCCCCATACAACATGTGGCTGATCAGGCACGCTGGTTGTAGTGGGCGCTATATGCTGTACCATCACGACACGCATGACGCTGACAAGCGCTATTCATATAAAACTTGCGTGCTGCACCAGCTTATAAAGTCCATATAAAAGGTGTGGGCAGCGTGTCTGAGACCCCTGGTTTATACATAGCACAAAGCAAAAAAACAAAACTTAGTATGCAGTGTTATTTCATTTAAAATTTCAAAAGTTTTTGCGGCTCCCATTGTTTTCTATAATTTGTGAAACTGGTCAAAATGGCTCTTTGACTGGTAAAGGTTGCCGACCCCTGCTCTATACCGTGTGTTTCTGTCATCCTCATTCGCTATAAACGTACATTATGCTACTACGCTATTTTCCGGCACGTAACAAAAACAACGTTACACCAGCGGTGCACGCGCTTATACGCACTCAAGGAGAGACACGCTACACTGCAAAAACTGAAATCTAAGTAAAAATAAATATCTCAAATAAGGGTGATATTTGCTTATTTTCTGTCTGATAAGATAATTCTTCTCACTAAGCAGATTTTATGTTAGTGTTTTACTTGTTTTAAGTGTTTTGGTCCTAAATGATCTCAGTAAGATATTACAGCTTGTTGCTGAGATTTGATGACCTATATTGAGTAAAACATGATTGAAACTAGAATATCAAGTGCTGCAAAGCTGTGTCGTCAACACTCACGAGTATAAAACTACTTTTTTTAAAGTAATAATTTCTTATTTCAAGCATGAAAAAAAAAATCATGGCTTTGACACAATTGTGTCTCATAATTAAAACGGATGACAGCCAAATGGACTTTGCTGTTTTATTTTCAATGAAACAATAGAAAACACCTACTCATATAGTAGTACAGTTATATTGTCTGCGTGCGTCACTAGATCAGCAACGAACTCTGAGAATTCATTGATCAAGTCCGAGTAGGGCCCTGGGGGGGGCGGTAGATAACAGCCATATCGAAAGGCAGCGGTGCGACAGACCTCATAGTAAGCACCTCAAACGATTTGTATTTATTATTTAGGTTAGGGGTAAGGTTAAAGTTTTCATTGTATATTAGTGCGACACCCCCACCCCTTTTAAGGGGACGGGCAATATGCGCATTCGTATCGTTAGGAGGAGATGCCTCATTTAGCGCAAAAAAATCGTCTGGTTTGAGCCAGGTTTCGCTAAGACCAATGACGTTAAGATTGTTGTCTCTAATGACCTCATTAACTAATAACGTTTTGGGAGACAATGATCTTATGTTTAAAAAGCCCATATTATAAGTATTGGGCTGTTTTGACGAGTTTTTGTTTAAATTATCCGTAGTAGCAATATTAATAATGTTGCGTTTATTATACGTAGTGCACTTTAAATAGTTTCGACCATATCTAGGAATTGATACGAAGGGAATTTTCAGATTGTTTGCTTGATGCTGCGATCGACTGAACGCATCATGATTTGCCACCTCAGTAGAATGCATATCTACCCCGGACACGTTCACAACAGAAAACACATTATGTGAGTTGTGTGTTATTCTAAGAAAATTGCTATGCGTACAGGAATTATCCAGCCAGGTGCTGGCTAGTTCTAGCTTAACTGACTCCTCACCCGGACTAGCAGGCTCTGTAATTGCCTGTGACCGGGCTTGCTCTAGTGTAGTTAGTCAAATGTGACTTAAACAGTAGTCTATGTTTTTAGACAGGATGATGGCGCCTTCCTGGTTAGGGTGAAGGCCGTCTCTCATCAGCAAGCCTGGTTTGCCCCAGAAAGAGGGCCAATTATCAATAAACGTTAGTCCCTGTTGTCTACAGAAGCTAGCCAGCCACTTGTTAAGCGAGACTAATCTGCTATATCTCTCATCATTGCCTCTCGCAGGCAGGGGGCCAGAGACAATTACTCGATGCCATGGATGAAGTGCTGGCTGTCCAGAGTCGGGACCCGGGGTGGACCGCTCGCCTGTGCATTGGCTGGGAACATCTCTGCGCTGCTGACCCGTCTCCGCTCGGGATGGTGTCCTGCTGGCCCCACTATGGACTGGACTCTTACTATTATGTTGGATCCACTATGGACTGGACTCTCACAATATTATGTCAGACCCACTCGACATCCATTGCTTTCAGTCTCCCCTAGAGGGGGGGGGGTTGCCCACATATGCGGTCCTCTCCAAGGTTTCTCATAGTCATTCACATCGACGTCCCACTGGGGTGAGTTTTTCCTTGCCCTTATGTGGGCTTTGTACCGAGGATGTCGTTGTGGCTTGTGCAGCCCTTTGAGACACTTGTGATTTAGGGCTATATAAATAAACATTGATTGATTGATTGATTGATTGATACAGTTGGCACAGTACAGTAAACTGACAGTTAATATTTAAAGGGGAACATTATCACCAGACCTATGTAAGCATCAATATATACCTTGATGTTGCAGAAAAAGGACCATATATTTTTTTAACCGATTTCCGAACTCTAAATGGCTGAATTTTGGCGAATTAAACGCCTTTATTATTCGCTCTCGGAGCGATGACGTCACAACGTGACGTCACATCGGGAAGCAATCCGCCATTTTCTCAAACACATTACAAACACCGAATCAAATCAGCTCTGTTATTTTCCGTTATTTTCGACTGTTTTCCGTACCTTGGAGACATCATGCCTCGTCGGTGTTTTGTCGGAGGGTGTAACAACACGAACAGGGACGGATTCAAGTTGCACCAGTGGCCCAAAGATGCCAAAGTGGCAAGAAATTGGACGAAATTTGTTCAAAATACGAGGGTGTGGGGAAAGCCGACGAAAATGGTCAGTCGTTTGTTCCGCACACTTTACCGACGAAAGCTATGCTACGACAGAGATGGCAAGAATGTGTGGATATCCTGCGACGCTCAAAGCAGATGCATTTCCAACCATAAAGTCAAAGAAATCTGCCGCCAGACCCCCATTGAATCTGCCGGAGTGTGTGAGCCATTCAGGGACAAAGGGCCTCGGTAGCACGGCAAGCAATGGCGGCAGTTTGTTCCCGCAGACGAGCGAGCTAAACCCCCTGGATGTCTTGGCTCACACCGCTTCTACCGTCCCTTATGCCACCGAAGATGATTAAGAGAAGAATATCGACCCTAGCTTCCCTGGCCTGCTGACATCAACTCCAAAACTGGACAGATCAGCTTTCAGGAAAAGAGAGCGGATGAGGGTATGTCTACAGAATATATTAATTGATGAAAACTTTATTCATTACTCGCGGTTTTACGTAAATTATTACCGTATTTTCCGCACTATTAGCCGCACCTAAAAACCACAAATTTACTCAAAAGCTGACAGTGCGGCTTATAACCCGGTGCGCTTTATATATGGATTAATATTAAGATTCATTTTCATAAAGTTTCGGTCTCGCAACTACGGTAAACAGCCGCCATCTTTTTTCCCCGTAGAAGAGGAAGTGCTTCTTCTTCTACGCAAGCAACCGCCAAGGTAAGCACCCGCCCCCATAGAACAGGAAGCGCTTCTTCTTCTACTGTAAGCAACCACCCGCCCCGGTAGAAGAAGAAGAAGCGCGCGGATATTACGTTTCATTTCCTTTGTGTGTTTACATCTGTAAAGACCACAAAATGGCTCCTACTAAGCGACAGGGATCCGGTTCATGAAAAGACGCAATCTCTCCATCCGCACACGGACTACTATTTCACAGCAACTGCCTAAAGACTTTCAAGAAAAGCTGGCTACTTTCCGTGCGTATTGTAAAAACAAGATAGCTGAAAAAAAGATCCGGCCAGAGAACATTATCAACATGGACGAGGTTCCACTGACTTTTGATATTCCTGTGAACCGCACTGTGGATACAACGGGAGCACGTACGGTGAATATTCGCACCACAGGGAATGAGAAGTCATCCTTCACTGTGGTTCTAGCTTGCCATGCTAATGGCCAGAAACTTCCACCCATGGTGATATTCAAAAGGAAGACCTTGCCAAAAGAGACCTTTCCAGCCGGCGTCATCATAAAAGCTAACTCGAAGGGATGGATGGATGAAGAAAAGATGAGCGAGTGGTTAAGGTAAGTTTACGCGAAGAGGCCGGGTGGCTTTTTTCACGCAGCTCCGTCCATGTTGATATACGACTCCATGCGCGCCCACATCACGCTGGTTTTTAATATATTATTAAAGTTTGACTGACCTATCCGACTGTTTTTTTGACATTCCTTTAGCGCAGTTAGATGCGGCTTATAACACGGGGCGGCTTATAGGTGGACAAAGTTTTGAAATATGCCGTTCATTGAAGGCGCGGCTTTTAACCCAGGGCGGCTTATGGTGCGGAAAATACGGTATACATACACTGTGTTTACCAATAATTTAGCTTAAAAACATTACAACACTTAAAAACAAACACATACCAATCGTTGGTTAGAAGGCGATCGCCGAATTCGTCCTCGCTTTCTCCCGTGTCGCTGGCTGTCGTGTCGTTTGTCGGTTTCGCTTGCATACGGTTCAAACCGATATGGCTCAATAGCTTCAATTTCTTCTTCAATTTCGCTTAAGCCGCTGAAATCCGAGTCTGAATCCGAGCTAATGTCGCTAAACCTTGCCATGTTTGTTTGTGTTGGCATCACTATAAATGATAAATAAATGGGTTATACTTGTATAGCGTTTTTCTACCTTCCAGGTACTCAAAGCGCTTTGACAGTATTTCCACATTCACCCATTCACACACACATTCACACACTGATGGCGGGAGCTGCCATGCAAGGCGCTAACCAGCCCCTATCAGGAGCAAGGGTGAAGTGTCTTGCCCAAGGACACAACGGACGTGACTAGGATGGTAGAAGGTAGTAACCAGCAACCCTCCGATTGCTGGCACGGCCACTCTACCAACTTCGCCACGCCGTCCCCTATGTGACGTCACAGGAAAATGGACGGGTGTATATAACGATGGTTAAAATCAGGCACTTTGAAGCTTTTTTTAGGGATATTGCGTGATGGGTAAAATTTTGAAAAAAACATCGAAAAATAAAATAAGCCACTGGGAACTGAATGGTTTTAACCCTTCTGAAATTGTGATAATGTTCCCCTTTAAACATTTAACATTTCAAACTATTTTGAACAGAAATAGTTCATGCACATTCAGATCAATTCTTAAAAATTACAATTAAAAAAATTTTGGCCGGGGTTCCGGACTGTATATATACACACTATTTGACTGAAAGAGCACGCACTTGACACGATAATGTCATGTTGTCGATGGAAAAATGCATTTTTAGACCATATGATTTGCCTGAACTGCTAGGAGACCACGAGAGTAACAAGCGGTTGCCTTGTTGCCTTTCCATTAAGAACAATAAATTAGTTTTTAGTATAAATAAATGTAATGCCGTGCGCATATCATTATGTCAAGATAATGGCACTAGCATTTTCTTAATTTAAGAATATTTTTCAACATATTGAGCAAAAAGGTCTCTTTTTTTTTCTACAATGCACGTGTTATTAGTGAGAATATACTTATTTTAAGGTATTTTTGGGTTCATTGAAGTTACCTAATTGTACTTGTTTTGGAAAGTCAAATTTTCTTGTTCTAATGGCAGATAATTTTGCTTAGTTCAAATACAATACACCTAATTTTTGTATTTTTCTTTCTTGTTTTTGAACACTGACTTTTTGCAGTGTAGTATGCTACATTAGCTTACAGGGGTTATTTTGTGATTTTTTTCTACACCTAAAACACTTCCCTGTGGTCTACAGCAGTGTTTTTCAACCACTGTGCCGCGCTAGTGTGCCGTAGGATACAGTCTGGTGTGCCGTGGGAGATGATCTAATTTCACATATTTGGGTTAAAAACATTTTTTGCAAACCAGTAATTATAGTCTGCAAATGATGTGTTGTTGTTGAGTGTCGGTGCTGTCTATAGAGCTCGGCAGAGTAACTGAGTAATACTCTTCCATATCAGTAAGTGGCAGCCGGTAGATAATTGCTTTGAAAATTCAGATAAAAAGATGTCTTATGCTTAAACCAAAAATAAATAAAAGGTGAGTGCCCTTAAGAAAAGGCATTGAAGCTTAGGGAAAGCCATGCAGAATGAAACTAAAACTGAACTGGCTACAAAGTAAACAAAAACAGAATGCTGGACGACAGCAAAAACTTACTGTGGAGCAAAGACGCCGTCCACAATGTACATCCGAACATGACACGACAATCAACAATGTCCCCACGAAGAAGGATGAAAACAACTGAAATATTATTGATTGCTAAAACAAAGTAGATTCGGGAAATACAAGACATGAAACTGCTACAGGAAAATACCAAAAAATCAGAAAAAGCCACCAAAATTGGAGCGCAAGACAAGAACTAAAACACTACACACAGGAAAACAGCAAAAAACTCTAAATAAGTCATGGCATGATGTGACAGGTGGTGACAGTACACCTACTTTGAGACAAAAGCTATATTGATGCATGCTTGGTTATGCTTTAAAGTCATATCCAACAATTGCGACAATTACTTTTAACTGTCAACTGAGTTTATGATTTCTGCTAGTGGTGTGCCTCCACTAGCAGAAAACGCAAAAAATGTGCCTTGGCTCAATAAAAGGTTGAAAAACACTGGTCTACATAACCTCTAATGGTGGTTCTTTGGTCAAAATGTTGCACAGATTATGTTTTGCAGACCGTTTTTAGACCACTTTCTGACCGTTTTGGGGGCCCTCCTATTTACGTGCCTCCACTTTGACTGCGTCTTTAACCCGTCAGCCATGTTGTAGTTTTTAGCACTTCCATACGGAGTCTACTGAAAGATACAAGTCTGAACCATACGCTGTGTTGCATTAGAAATGGCAACAGCAAAGGACGCATGTGCATGTACGAGCCAGTCTGTCCCACAACAAGGACCTTATAGACAACAGCGTCGGACTCGTGCAAAGCTCTTTGGGTAAATCTCTACCATATATGACGCTGACGTCACACCAAACATCACAAATTGGGCAAATTTAAAACGGCTCATTCACGAGGAAGTATGACCGAAAGGCAAGATTATTTCATAAATGTCTATGCCATGCCTCCGTGGTTTGATTTTACATTTTCAGGACTTATGCAGATCCAAATACACAAAAATAGGTACCAATTAGGGGTGTAACGGTACGTGTATTTGTATGGTACCGTTTCGGTACAGGGTTTCGGTTCGGTTCGGAAGTGTACCGAACACGTTTCCACACAAACATACGAAGTAGCCGCCTAAGCTAAAGTCTTAACAAGCTGTAAGCATAAGGCAGCGGACTCTCCCCAAATTATAATAAAAACCTCCAAGTCAACTACTAGTAACATCACTATGAGCCCGTTGACCTTCTAGAAACATAAACGGCAGCTCAGCTCGTTCGCAGTCCTGGCTTGAGATGAAGGCTAATTCGCTTTTAGCGTAACGTTAGCTCATTTTGCGGTGTGTGTGTTACGGACAGCAAAGCCCTGTCTGTCTGTTATTTCACTTTACTTTTTTCTGTGTTGATTGAGCTGTGTTGAAGCAGCAAAAAAGGACATTACCGTATTTTCCGCACTATAAGGCGCACCTAAAAACCACAAATTTTCTCAAAAGCTGACAGTGCGCCTTATAACCCGGTGCGCTTTATATATGGATAAATATTAAAATTCATTTTCATAAAGTTTCGGTCTCGTAACTACGGTAAACAGCCGCCATCTTTTTTCCCGCTAGAACAGGAAGCGCTTCTTCTTCTACGCAAGCAACCGCCAAGGTAAGCACCCGCCCCCATAGAACAGGAAGCGCTTCTTCTTCTACTGTAAGCAACCACCCGCCCGCGTAGAAGAAGAAAAAGCGCGCGGATATTACCGTACGTTTCATTTCCTTTGTGTGTTTACATCTCTAAAGACCACAAAATGGCTCCTACTAAACGACAGGGATCCGGTTCATGAAAAGACGCAATCTCTCCATCCGCACACGGATTACTATTTCACAGCAACTGATATTCCTGTGAACCGCACTGTGGATACAACGGGAACACGTACGGTGAATATTCGCACCACAGGGAATGAGAAGTCATCCTTCACTGTGGTTCTAGCTTGCCATGCTAATGGCCAGAAACTTCCACCCATGGTGATATTCAAAAGGAAGACCTTGCCAAAAGAGACCTTTCCAGCCGGCGTCATCATAAAAGCTAACTCGAAGGGATGGATGAAGAAAAGATGAGCGAGTGGTTAAGGTAAGTTTAAGTTTACGCGAAGAGGCCGGGTGGCTTTTTTCACGCAGCTTCGTCCATGTTGATATACGATTCCATGCGCGCCCACATCACGCTGGTTTTAATATATTATTAAAGTTTGACTGACCTATTTGACTGTTTTTTTGACATTCCTTTAGCGCAGTTAGATGCGGCTTATAACACGGGGCGGCTTATAGGTGGACAAAGTTTTGAAATATGCCGTTCATTGAAGGCGCGGCTTATAACCCAGGGCGCCTTATGGTGCGGAAAATACGGTATGTTAAATGAAGAGTTTCTGTCTCTGATAGTTGATATAATAATGTAAGTGCATCATAAAGCCTACATGAACTCCATGGTGTTCAGGGATTAATAGTCTCTCCTATTGCTATTGTACTATTTTTTTCAGCTATAGTTACATTAATCATTAGTAATGGAGCAGCCTAGTTTTGAATGGCAGGGTCCCTGCTATCACATGTTGATAAAAATATAACATTTACATAATAAAAATCAACTACAGGCTTCCCAAATGCTGTAATAAATTAAGCATGATGAGTTGACTTGAAACTGTTTAATATTGCACTTTTTATACGTAGAAGAAAAGTTTTGTCATTTTATTTAATCTGAGCAACAACTTGAGGCAGTTTAATGTTGATTAACGTGGGCAGAATTATTATAGTGTTCCCAATGTTAAAAGAATAAAGCCATTGTTTACAAATTTGATAAATAAATAACCCAAAAAAATTATATTTTGTTGTTTTCTTACTGTACCGAAAATGAACCGAACCACCGAGGTACGTACCGAACCAAAATGTTTGTGTACCGTTACACCCCTAGTACCAATAGGTAAGAAAAGTTGATTTTGCATAATAGGTCCCCTTTAACAACGGCAGCAGGACTTTTCTCATCCAAAAAAAAGCTGAAGTCGGCAGCGTGGGAAGGTTTTGTTTACTTAAAAAATGACCAGGGAGTCATTAAAGACGATGGCTCAGCCATTTGCAAAACCTGCCAAAACAATGTTGCTGCTAAATGGCATAATACGCCCAATATGGCGCAATTTCACACAACAAAGCAAAGATAAGACATAACAACCCAAGTATGTTCACGGCACTTAGTTTTTTGTTGCATTTTAATTTTGTTGCAGTTTGTAGAAATGGCACCTATGAAGTGGAAAATGATTGCAGCAGCTCTCTGCTCTTTTATATCCTCCTTTGTGTTCTTCAATGTTTCCATCTTGTTTTCAAGTATGTTTACATCATTTTTTGTGGACTTTTTGAATCTGCACTGCAACCACAAAAGTTCCACCTTTTTGGGATAGATAAAGTCTATCCTATATCCGATTTTATTATATCCAAGGGTTTCCCCTAAATGTAATTGATCATGACAGCCCGCCACGGCAAAACAAAAGCCGCCACGCTTTAAAAAAAAATTTTTTTTTTTAATTATTCTTAAATAATAAAAAAACTGTTTTTTTGTTGGGTTTTTTTTTACATCAAAACAAATTAAGGTAATATAATAAAAAATATTTGCGCAATACTGACTAGTGTTGCACCAGAAATTTGGCCACCAAAAAAAACACCGAAACAGCACAGCCGAAACCGGATGTTGTGATAACGTAAGCAATTAGCACAGGATTGTCTGGAGCGGAAGCAGCATGTCTGCAATGTGGACGTACTTTAATACATCCGAGATATAATAATTAATAATAAATGTGCAGTGTGCAAATATTAAAGGGGAACATTATCACCAGACCTATGTAAGCGTCAATATTAAGGCTGAAACGACGCGTCGACGTAGTCGACGTCATCGGTTGCGTAAATACGTCGACGCCGTTTTTGCGCGTCGGCGCGTCGCATATTTACGTCACACTACTGTCATGGCGGAGCGCAAAGCAGACGATGCGAGCGAGGGGAAAAAAGCACGCCAAAAGTCGTCAAAAGTGTGGGAGTATTTCAATTGTATGCACACTGTGTCGAGCGGAAATGGCCTATCATAGCAGCACAACGGCTATGAACGAACATTTGAAAAGAAAACCCCCGACAGCGTTCTTGCTATCACCATCAACAAGTCAATCGTCCGCGTGCGTATACGTTGTCATTATTACACAAAAACATGAATGTGTCATTTGTATCTGCGTTGTAAATTCATAAACTAAAGCACCGTTTCGCTCTGAGAGGCGCGTTTGGCGTGCCTGTTCAGTGTTTACAAAGACGCGCTCCTCTTTAACGCTGTGGAGAGGCGGCGGCGGCCAGCGAGCGGCGAGGCGGGGCGCGCCGGGAGCGACGCCGCAATCGTGCCCAGGTGCGCGATCCGCGCAGTTGGAAGAGAAAAGACTTTGTGTAAAATTAAAAGATTGTAAACCTGGCAAAGCCATCTGGCGTTCAGTCTGTCGGTCCTGAAAGAACCCCACAGCACAAGACGTGTCACAAACGCTAACGTTAATTAGTTGTGCAAATACCTTTTACAACATTAACAGTTACATATACTATGTACAAACCAACAATTAACTTTCCATTTAATCATACTATCATTGTTGTGTTATTAAGCAAAATAAGCAATACTTTTACTTTTGTTGAAATGTTTACACTGTACACTTTTTTGTATTGGATGTTTAGCTTTATTTTTGCACATTTTAGCAAATAAGCAATACTTTTACTTTTGTTGAAATGTTTACACTTGTTACAGAATATTTCCGTTTTGCACTTTTTTGTATTGGATGTTTATCTTTATTTTTGCACATTTTAAAGCAAAATAAGCAATACTTTTACTTTTGAAATGCTTATACTATTCCAGAATATTAAGATTTGCACTGGATGTTTACTTTTATATTTGCACATTAAAAAGCAAATAAGCTACTTTTAATTTTGTTAAATGTTAAAAGTTTTAAATGTTTACATTGTTACAGAATATTTTGTCATGTTGTTGTCAATGTTGACTGAGTGGCCATACTTTTTTTTTTGTAAATAAAAGCCATGCCTTTTGAAAAAACTGGCCTACATTTATTTTTTCCTCTTCATTTTAAATAGAAAAAAAAATCGGTAAAAGGAAAAATAATCTATAGATTAATCGAAAAAATAATCTATAGATTAACCGATTAATCGAAAAAATAATCTATAGATTAATCGATAGAAAAATAATCGTTAGCTGCAGCCCTAGTCAATATATACCTTGATGTTGCAGAAAAAAGACCATATCATTTTTTAACCGATTTCCGAACTCTAAATGGGTGAATTTTGGCGAATTAAACGCCTTTCTATTATTCGCTCACATCGGGAAGCAATCCGCCATTTTCTCACTTTTGTCGGTGTGTTGTCGGAGGGTGAAACAACACGAACAGGGACGGATTCAAGTTGCACCAGTGGCCCAAAGATGCCAAAGTGGCAAGAAATTGGACGAAATTTGTTCAAAATACGAGGGTGTGGGGAAAGCCGACGAAATGGTCAGTCGTTTGTTCCGCACACTTTACCGACGAAAGCTATGTTACGACAGAGATGGCAAGAATGTGTGGATATCCTGCGACACTCAAAGCAGATGCTGACATCAACTCCAAAACTGGACAGATCAGCTTTCAGGAAAAGAGAGCGGATGAGGGTATGTCTACATAATATATTAATTGATGAAAACTTTATTCATTACTTGCGATTTTATGTAAATTATTATACATAAACTGTGTTTACCAATAATTTAGCTTAAAAACATTTAACGCCCTGAAATAGGCTGTCTGCACTCTCAAAGTGCATGTTGTTGCCAAATGTATTTCATATGCTGTAAACCTAGTTCATAGTTGTTAGTTTCCTTTAATGCCAAACAAACACATACCAATCGTTGGTTAGAAGGCAATCGCCGAATTCGTCCTCGCTTTCTCCCGTGTCGCTGGCTGTCGTGTCGTTTTCGTCGGTTTCGCTTGCATACGGTTCAAACCGATATGGCTCAATAGCTTCAGTTTCTTCTTCAATTTCGTTTTCGCTACCTGCCTCCACACTACAACCATCCGTTTCAATACATTCGTAATCTGTTGAATCGCTTAAGCCGCTGAAATCCGAGTCTGAATCCGAGCTAATGTCGCTATAGCTTGCTGTTCTATCCGCCATGTTTGTTTGTGTTGGCATCACTATGACGTCACAGAAAAATGGACGGGTGTATATAACGATGGTTAAAATCAGGCACTTTAAAGCTTTTTTTAGGGATATTGCGTGATGGGTAAAATTTTGAAAAAAACTTCGAAAAATAAAATAAGCCACTTGGAACTGATTTTTAATGGTTTTAACCCTTCTGAAATTGTGATAATGTTCCCCTTTAAGGATAGTGGCGGCTTTTAAGGAGAGAAAACGCAGCTGGATCAGCACCTCTCTCGCTGTTCATGGCGAACATCGTGCGACATTAGTAAAGAGTCTCTAAACATGAGTACAGTCTCCAATAACACCAGAAAAATATAGATTTGTTCATAATCGTTAATAAAGAAAAGGGCACTTGGGGAAGATTCTAGAACAGTGGTTCTTAACCTTGTTGGAGGTACCTAACCCCACCAGTTTCATATGCGCATTCAGCGAACCCGAATAAAATGTTGTTTTTTCCAAATTCAAGACAAAGTTATATGTTTTTGGTAACACTTTAGTATGGGAACATATTCTAAGTAACAAAGACTTAATTTAGAGTTTTTTGGACACTAGGGGAACATATTCTAAGTAACAAAGACTTAATTTAGAGTTATTTGGTTAGGGTTAGGGTTAGAGCAGGGGTGCTCAATACGTCGATCGCGAGCTACCGGTCGATCTCGGATGGTGTGTCAGTCGATCACCAGCCAGGCATTAAAAAAATAGTCCTAAAAATGAGCGATCATAAATCTTCACTATGACGTCACTTTCGTCACTTGATTGACATTCACGGCACCCGAGGGTCTTCTGAGATGACGCTGGCTGCTTCCAGCTCATTAAAATTACAGACTGGAAGGCGAGAAACACTTTATTTCAACAGACTCTGACCTGTCGTCAAAACTCCAAAGACCGACTGCACAGTTGCACAGTTGCGCTAACAAAATAAGAGTCTCGGAAAGCTGGCGTGCACAAGCTAGCAAGCTACGGAGTTTGCCAACAATGTATTTCTTGTAAAGTGTATACAAAGGAGTACGGAAGCTGGACAAATAAGATGCCAAAAACCAACCACTTTCATGTGATATTGGACAGAAAGGAGGACTTTTTTTCTCCTCCATTCGAAAATGCGGACGTTATCATCACCACTGTCTGATTCCAATCAGTGAAGTCATCAGAACCAGGTAATACACCAACTTATATTCTTGTCTTCATGAAAGAAAGGAATCTATATGTGTTAAACATGCTTGTATTATCTTTAAACACCTTTAACTTGTTAACAATATTAACTATATGTGTTAAACATGCTTGCATTATCTTTAAACACCTTTAACTTGTTAACAATATTAACTATATGTATTAAACATACTTGTATTATCATTAAACACCTTTAATTTTTTAACAATATTAACTATATGTGTTAAACATGCTTGCATTATCATTAAACACCTTTAACTTGTTAACAAAAACATATATTTCATAAATAAGTAAATATAAATTATATATATGAATGAGGTAGATCCCCACGACTTGATCAATTGAAAAGTAGCTCGCCTGCAGAAAAAGTGTGAGCACCCCTGGCTTAGAGGGTTAGAGTTATAATAAGGCCATGCCAAATAAGGCATTAATAAGTACTTAATAATGATTAGTTAAGAGCCAATATGTTACTAATTTGCATGTTAATAAGCAACTAATTAATGGTGAATATGTTCCCCATACTAAAGTGTTACCATGTTTTTTTACTGGTGCACAAAATGAACCGTGCATGAACATCAATTTGTTCAAAGAACAAAACCAACACAGTGCATAAACTCACAACAAATTACACACCTGCAAATCAGTCTGACTTCCGCTGTAGTCGTATCCGTAATACGCCGATAGGGAGAAGTTTTTATTTACATGATGAGTCGGATGTGTCTTGACCTCCGCCGAACCCCTGAGCCCGACTCACCGAACCCCTCGGGTTCGATCGAACCCAGGTTAAGAACCCCTGCTCTAGAAACAGCAACAAATTAATAATAGAGCAAAATAATATTTTATATGAAAAAGGGTATGCTAATTATAACATAGATGTGTTTTTAAATGTATATTTTTGGGCCTTTTTAAAGAAAATGTATGAATCATCGCTGATTATATAATGTATATGTTGGCATCATACTGACCACGCCTCTAGCATACCTGCCAACTTTTGAAATCAGAAAAACCTAGTAGCCAGGGTCCAGGGGCCGCAGGCCCCGGTAGGTCCAGGACAAAGTCCTGGTGGGGAGTTCAGCTTCGCCCCCCCGACGCAAAATGATTATTAGCATTCAGACAGGTTAAAATGTTGCTAAAACCATCACTTTTCTATCAGTCACAGTGGCTTTTCAAAACAAAAATATTACAGCAAAAATCATATGGGTTGATTGACATGTTTATTCTGTAAACTAACTTCAATAGTTTGAAATTATTTTGACAGTTAATGCCAGTTATCCTGTCAACCTTTCACAAGACTTCAATTTGTTAATTGAAAGTATAAACAGTATAAACACTTTTTACAGTAAACAAATGGTAAAACAGCACTAAACAATTCCATTTAAAAACAAATTGGTGTCATTATTAACTTTCTGTCCAAGCTTGTATAATCTACTGCCTTGTTCAATTGTAAAAAATATTCTGTGCCTAAAATTCACATTTCTATCACAATTATCATACTGTAAACATGGTAAGCTAACTTCATTAAAATTAATAGTCCTGTCAATAGCATGGAATTACAATTCAAATGTAGTTTTTTTGTAAGCCTTTCAAAAGAATTCAAAATATGAAAAATGAATGAAAATTAATTTAAGCCATCAGACACTTGAAAAGTGGCACATCACATCTCTAATGTAATCATTTTAACTTTTCAACAGAAATAGCACTGCAAAAATATTAAGGACATACTTCTGTATTTTGGTAGTTATGCTGTCAACATTTAACAAGATTTCTTCAACTTGGACTTGAAAGCATAAATAGTATAAACACTTTTAACAGTATAACAGTACTAAACAATTCCAATAGATAACATTGGTGTCATTACCTTTTTGTGGCTAAAATCCAAAGTTTTCCACTTGTATCGCTAGCAACGGCATTAGACTTGTGTTGTTTTTTTCCCCAACGTGGTCTTTTACATCGCTAATTCCTCCGTGTCCGATCGAAAAACCTTGTCTGCACAAGGTGCAATTCGCGTAGTTTTCACCCTTTTTGGAACGGATAATTATTCCCGGATAGGCTTTTGAATATTCTTCACGGAATGACTGCAGTTTTCTTTTCGGTTTGCGATTTTTCTCCGGCTGATTCCATGATCGTTCGCTCGTTTGGAAACAATGGCTACTGGTGCCTCGTGCTTGGCAGCGGTGCTATAAATAGCCTCGCGCATGGCATTCGGAATGGCTCGATAGGAAGTTACGGGAAGCAGTGTCGATTGTCATTGTTGTTACGCGATTTCGTGAATAAAACTTAAAAAAAAATTATTTTTTTTAATTAATGAAAAACCGTATTTTTTATCACTGCAACCGTAACCCGGAATAGGTTGATGAAAACCGTACTAATTACGGGAAAACCGGAGTAGTTGGCAGGTATGCTCTAGTCACGCCCCCACAGGTATGTTGGCATCTAGGGGAAACCCTAATGAAGAATGAAGTTAAATATAAACGCGTCACTTATAATCAGTAGATTAGCGTTGAGTCAGTTCAGTGTAAACAAACAGCAACAAGTACTCCTGTCAAGGCCGTCATTCAGTGACCATTTAATGTTGGAGCGTTGAATAAACTAAAATAATATAGCAAGTGTAAAACAATAACAGAAGGATGTAAACAGGTTACTTTTATTTAATTGAAAGAGAGAAACTTCTGCTTATTTTTATTTTTTTGTACTGTTATCAGATTATTTTCGACAGTATTGAACTACACATCAAAATCCCGAAGGAATGCTTTTGTGATTTCATACGTTTTTTCGCAAAATGAATCAATGCATAATACTCGTTAAAAAAAAACGTGATTATTACGGCATGCCTACCCCAGTAGAGAAGGAACAGGCCAGCTCCTCGCCATCACAGGGCTCGAATTTAACCACGGCAACCGCCGCACCCACCGTTGTCTCAGACCGTAATGCCCTAAAAAAAATGACCAGCATCCACGGCAACAACATGCCATGACCGCCCTTGACTTTTTACGATAAACGGTATAATGACAAACCGCGGTAAAATTCCAGACGGTTAGTAATACCGTTTAAAATGTTAGTTACCGAAAAAAAACTCAAATTTTTACTTTTTAAGGTCAAGGCATGGAGGGCTAATCATAATCATGGTTAATAATTGTGATTTCAATATTGATCAAAATAATCTTAATTATTATTTTGCCCATAATCGTGCAGCCCTATATGCAAGACTTGACCTCATATATGAACACTATTTTTATCTATATGGACAAAAAGTGCAGTTACCTCTTATATCAAAAGGGTGCCATCTTGCGAATTTTTCACATTTATTTGTATTTATTTATAGTATTATTTTGTTTCGGCCATATTACTTTGTTTATTATGCTCGTGTTGCTTGCATATGCACATTGAACTTTCTACTTGAGGTACATATACACATTTTGAATGTGTTGTTTGTGGGGGGGGTTTTTTTAAGTAAAACTTGATTAAAGGATTTCAGTATAGGTAGTTTTTGAAAATTTGGAGCCCATTTAAAAATTACCGTGATAATAATGATAACCATGATCATTTTGGTCACAATAATTGTGATAAGAAATGTTCGTACCGTGACATACCTAATAAATATATATAATGTAGTGTTGTCCCGATACTCATTTTTTGGTACCGGTACCAAAATGATTTCTATATTTTTTGGTACTTTTCTAAACAAAGGGGACCACAAAAAATTGCATTATTGGCTTTATTTTAATAAAAAAAAATCTTACGGTACATTAAACATATGTTTCTTATTGCAAGTTTGTCCTTAAATAAAATAGTGAACATACAAGACAACTTATCTTTTATTAGTAAGCAAACAAACAAAGGCTTCTAATTTAGTTGCTGATATATGCAGTAACATGAGGGTTACCGGTTCGATCCCCACCTTCTACCAACCTAGTCACGTCCGTTGTGTCCTTGAGCAAGAAACTTCACCCTTGCTCCTGATGAGTTGTGGTTAGGGCCTCGCATGGCAGCTCCCGCCATCAGTGTGTGAATGCGTGTGTGAATGGGTGAATGTGGAAATAGTGTCAAAGCGCTTTGAGTACCTTGAAGGTAGAAAAGCGCTTTACAAGTATAACCCATTTACCATATTGTGTCATTTCCATTCTATTATTTTGTCATAGTTATTAAGGACAAGTGGTAGAAAATGAATTATTAATCTACTTGTTCATTTACGGTTAATATCTGCTTACTTTCTCTTTTAATATGTTCCATCTACACTTCTGTTAAAATGTAATAATCACATAATCTTCTGTTGTCTGGATGCTTTACATTAGTTTTGGATGATACCACAAATGTGGGTATCAATCCGATAATCTCAATCTCGTTACCCTGCGTAATTACAATAGGGATGTCCCGATACAGGTTTTTGCACTTCCGATCCGATACCGATACTGACCGATACAGGCCTATCCGAGCATGTATTAAAGTTTAAAGTTATTTAGCCTACTTAGTTGTCAGAATCATGTTGAAAAGGGTTTTAGTACTCTTGATAACAACTAGCCAGCTGAATTAGGGGAGTTTGAATAATACACAATGGTTGGTAACAAGAAACTGACCTGTTTATTCAAGGATAAACACAAAATAGACAAAATTATACATGACAAACAGAAATGGCATCATTGAACTAGGGCTGGGCGATATGGCCTTTTTTTAATATTGCGATATTTTAAGGCCATATTGCGATACACGATATATATCTCGATATTTTGCCTTAGCCTTGAATGAACACTTGATGCATATAATCACAGCAGTATGATGATTCTATGTGTCTACATTAAAACATTCTTCTTCATACTGCATTAATATAGGCTAATTTTAAACTTTCATGCAGAGAAGGAAATCACAACTAAAAAAATCACTATTTTTTTCATACGGTGTTGATGTGGAAATGTTTGCCTCGGCATTTTGATGGTGTGGACGTGTGGCACCGAATGGAGATAAGCGTCTCGACAGACGTTACAATATTTGAACAATGATGACGAAAACTGTTTTCTCTGTCGTGTCCGTGTGTCGAAAATTGTTATGCGCTTATTTTTTTATTTGAGTTTGTGCGTGGCATAGATTTGCCGTGCGCAGAGGACGCTTGAGCAGGCGCGCACCTTAGCGGCAGCGCTAGCATCACAGCTAACGTTAGCCATGCTGCTACCTCTCTGCTGGGAGAGGACGTATACGTATGTGAAGTATGACGTGCCAGTATGTGACGTGTGTAAGAAGCTGCGCTCGCTGTCTGTGAGAGGGAGACACAGGAAAGAGTGAGAAGAGCCTGTCGTGTAATGCCAGCAGCTAAAGCAACTGCGTGAGAATCCACAGACCTGTGGATGTGTTGAAGGTGTGCTGGAAAATGCGGAACGGAAATTAGGGAGCAGCAGAAAAGTGGAATGTATTATTTAAATCGGTGCGTTGGAAAACACGGACCGGAGTTTTTTTTAAACTGGATCTGGATCGGCATTTTCCCATGCCTTGCCGATACGCATTTTTTTGCAAATATCGGCGGCCGATCCTATCAAAATATCGGATCGGGACATCCCTAAATGACAATAAAGCTGATTCTGATAACAAGTAGTTACAGGGTCCTACATTGGTCATTTTCAAAGTCCGATTCGGTACTTTTCAGAGGCGGTTTAGTACCGAAAATGATTCATTAGTTTCGTGGTACTATACTAATACCGTACAACCCTAATAAAATGTGCTTTGGAGCCCCTGCCTCGAAAGAATATAATGTTTGCCTTGTGCCCTAAAATATGAGCCCCCCCTTTAAGGCAACACTTGACTTGACCTTAAAAAGTTTAAATCCGAGGCCTGCAATCACAACAACACTTTCCTCTCAGAATCAATTGTAAATAATCAAACGTATATACTTGTTCCTATGCTTTCTGAGCTCACCATGTTCACCGCTCGCTGTACATATCCTACCAAGTGAGACCTACACTGTTACAATGTCCATTTCTCAGATGATACAATTGTTGATGACTGAAGTATGCTGATATCAACCCAACCTTACCCCCCCTATCCTAACCCCCTCCACATCCCCCACCCCCCCGGATTGTAAATAACTCGATGTATATACTCTGATGATTAACTTGTGTGATGAATGCATTATGCTGATATTTGTACCATGAATTGTGGGACCCGTTTTCATTTTTTATTAAAAGAAAAATTATACAATTAATACATTTTTTCAAACGGAGACTCACTGACTTTGGCTCATTTTCTATGAAGAACATATATCAGAATACATATTTAATGACCACACACCATGCAGGCCCCCTACACATTTCTATTACATAGAAGTGTGGAAATTGATGTTCTGTGTACCACACCCTATCAACCAACCCACCCACCCACAAACACACAGCAGGCCTAGACAGGAGGAGGACAGAGTGTAGGTACACAGAACATCAGAGGGTCAAATGTGCGAGGAAATGAGAGCAGACAGTGTTGACAAACAATGTTGCAACCTTGTCTGGGAACCGCAGGTGCAGAAACACAAAAGAAGAATCCCTGTGGGATGCAGAAACTGGCAGAGAAATTTTCCGTGCAACTTTCATATTGTTGTTGCTCAGCCAGTGTTTGTGGGTCTGATGGACCCGTTGCATTTTGTGGTTTTAATGCCTCACAATCAAACACTTTTATGTTAAAATACTGAACAGATGTTTATTGGGATAATATAAACATCTATTCAGTATTTTAACATAAAAGTGTTTAATTGTGAGGCATTAAAAGCCACAAAATGCAACAGGTCCATCAGACCAGGGCCGGCCCGTGGCATAGGCCGTATAGGCAAATGCTAAGGGCGCCGTCCATCAGGGGGCGCCACGCCAGTGCCACAAATGTTGGAGAGAAAAAAAGAAAAAAGAAAAAAAGTTGGTACTATTATTTCTAAATACAAAAAATAATCCCACGTTAATTAAAATGCAAAGTAAAGCCTATTTAATAGAAATATTATTTGTTACAACATTACGCCCCCCCCCCCCTCTCTCTCCCCCCGCACGGTGCGCCCCCTCCCTTCCCGTATCATGACTCTTTTTGGACGTCACCACATCAAAAAATCAACACAAGATGTCAAAACGGCCAAAACTGTCAGGTGCCCAGGGAAGAAAAAAGAGAAAAGAAGAGGAGGAGAAACGAGAAAAGACAGAGCTGGTAGCAGGTAGGTGAGCCGAACATGAAATTATTTGTCTGTTACAGAATGTGATAGTAACCCGGCTTTTTAGCATTAAGCTAATGTCACATGATTCGGCAATTGCTAATCAATAAATAGCTAGTTCTGTTTTAACGTCGGGTTAATATTGTGGAGGGGGGTAAATTGTTATGGAAAATAATAATGTAACGTTAGGTAATTACAGTACTCCACCTTACATTCCTCAGGGACATTTGTATTAGATCTTTTAAGCAGCTGGTTTTTTTTTACATTGTTATTGCCTTCTGGTTAGCTATGTTTGCCCTGCAGGTAATAGTCACTTTTCCACCCCTTTATATATTAGGTATAGTTGTAAGTAAAAAAAAAAAAAGGTCAAAGACAAAGCTATTCGGTTTCTTGTGAGTATATACACGATGTGGGGGCGGGCGCCACCTAAAATCTTGCCTAGGGCGCCAGATTGGTTAGGGCCGGGCCTGCATCAGACCCACAAACGCTGGCTGAGTAACAACAATATGAACATTACACAAGGGTTAACGTGGACCCCGACTTAAACAAGTTGAAAAACTTATTCGGTTGTTACAATTTAGTGGTCAATTGTACGGAATATGTACCGTACTGTGCAATCTACTAATAAAAGTTTCACTCAATCAATCAAAGGTTTGTGATGGAGCTGGCCCAACAAACACCAAGAAGAGGGCTCACCTCTGATTGGCTGCAGCTACAATCAAACAGGTGAGGAGTGGGCGGGGCTAAGGCCAAGTTGACATGATAGGAAGTAGAACCAGTGTACACAAACTTCATACAACATTGCATCATTTTCCTGACATTGTTGTCATAGGATAAACATATTCAAGAACAGCTAGTGAACAACTCATCACATGACAAATGTGGTAGAGATCGTTCTCACTGCCTAAATGGACACATCTTTTTTAACTATTATTTGCTACATACTTCTCTCCCAGGTGCTTATGTGGAAATCAATGAGAGGTGTTGGCTTTTGTAGACTTGCTCAACAGGATCAGCCCACGATGCGAAGCTCCAGATGTTGCTGTACTGGACTTTCACAATATTATGCTAGATCCACTATGGACTGGACTCTCACTATTATGTTAGATCCACTATGGACTGGACTCTCACTATTATGTTAGATCCACTATGGACTGGACTCTCTCACTATTATGTTAGATCCACTATGGACTGGACTCTCTCACTATTATGTTAGATCCACTATGGACGGGACTCTCACTATTATGTTAGATCCACTATGGACTGGACTCTCACAATATTATGTTAGATCCACTATGGACTGGACTCTCTCACTATTATGTTAGATCCACTATGGATGGGACTCTCACTATTATGTTAGATCCACTATGGACTGGACTCTCACAATATTATGTTAGATCCACTATGGACTGGACTCTCTCACTATTATGTTAGATCCACTATGGACTGGACTCTCACTATTATGTTAGATCCACTATGTACTAGACTCTCACTATTATGTTAGATCCACTATGGACTGGACTCTCACTATTATGTTAGATCCACTATGGACTGGACTCTCACTATTATGTTAGATCCACTATGGACTGGACTCTCACTATTATGTTAGATCCACTATGGACTGGACTCTCACTATTATGTTAGATCCACTATGGACTGGACTCTCTCACTATTATGTTAGATCCACTATGGACTGGACTCTCACACAAACTTCATACAATATTGCATCATTTTCCTGACATTGTTGTCATAGGATAAACATATTCAAGAACAGCTAGTGAACAACTCATCACATGACAAATGTGGTAGAGATCCTTCTCACTGCCTAAATGGACACATCTTTTTGAACAATTATTTGCTACACACTTCTCTCCCAGGTGCTTATGTGGAAATCAATGAGAGGTGTTGGCTTTTGTAGACTTGCTCAACAGGATCAGCCCACGATGCGAAGCTCCAGATGTTGCTGTACTGATTGGTCCCAGACACATTCCAATGCTCCCCATACGCAGAGCTCCCCCGGTGCCAGACTCCGTTTAAAAAACCGTACACTTATGTGCGCTTATTAAACAGCAGGCCTGGCGCCTACGAAGACGCGTCGGTGCACTGCAGGTAACAACCACGTCTAAACGGACTTATCGGCCTACATGTGCAACTTTTAACAACAAGCGATCTGAGGTAAATACGTCAAAACCTAATTAAACGCAGCAAGAATTCAGCCGCTCCGCCCCGACGGTAAAAGTCCAACCAACTCTCCTCAAACTCAAACAAACAGCTCGTTTTGGGCGTTTTAACAACGGAGCTCGGGGGTTAGCCGCACGCCGACAAAAGCAAATATCGCATTAGTTTGCGGAACGACGCGACTTTTGTTACGCAACAAAACCGTCATTCGCCTGCGCCGAGGTGAGCGCTAAATCGGTTGTTTTGTCAACGGAGTTCTGCGTTGGATCTGCGCAACCTTCGCCAAAAGCGTCTAAACTAAACACGCCACAAAAAAGACAATTTCCCGGCAAGACTAAACAACACGAAGAGCAGAATTAAAGTGTTTACTTACCCTCGTAATGTCGTCGGACTTGTCCAGAAAGATGGCAAAGTGGCGACCAAAACGTCCTACTTTTTACATCCCGGTGGGAAGCAACTCCGGTAACAGAACTTCAACATTCCCCGCCGCCCCCCCAAAAAAAACAAAGATTTGCTCCTTCCCCACTAAGACTCTTTATCCGACAGAAAGCATTCGTCCACCAGAAGCGCCGACATGGAATAATCGATCGAAGCGTGTTGTTCTCCGAGCAGGCAGCGAGGCGCCTTTCCTCCTCTTCCTTCTCCTCTTCGACACTTTCTGACGGCCAGGAGCTTTCTCCATGCGTGTGTCAAGTATCCGCCTACACCGGAACTACCTGTACTTTGTCTTCGGAAGTAAAAGCGTCACCTTTTTCTTTCTTCGGTTGTGTTGAGTGTACACTTACTTTACGCGTGTATTATGATCCCGAAATATGTTTTACTACCAAGAATGTCATTACTCGTCGTCATATTTGTCCATGAATTAGACTGTGGTATAGAAGGTTTTATTTTGAAAATATATATAAGGAAGCCATGCACAATTACTGTCCCGCTTAATACATACTGTACCGAATCTTCCACTTTGCTTCTGTCGTAGAGGAATTAACCATTAGGAATAGGGATGTCCGATAATGGCTTTTTACCGATATCCCGATATTGTCCAACTCTTTAATTACCGATGCCAACATCAACCGATACCGATATATACAGTCGTGAAATTAACACATTATTATGCCTAATTTGGACAATCAGGTATGGTGAAGACAGGGGCGTCACTAGCTTTTAAGGACAGGGGGGGCTTAGCAGGCCCGGCCCTAACCAATCTGGCGCCCTAGGCAAGATTTTAGGTGGCGCCCCCCCCCCTCACAAGAAACCGAATAGCTTTATCTTTGACCGTTTTTTTTAATTTAAAACTATACCTAATATATAAAGGGGTGGACAAGTGACTATTACCTGCAGGGCAAACATTAGCTAACCAGAAGGCAATAACAATGTAAACAAAAAACACCTGCTTAAAAGATCTAATACAAATGTCCCTGAGGAATGTAAGGTGGGAGTACTGTAATTACCTAACGTTACATTATTATTTTCCATAACAATTTAGCCCCCTCCACAATATTAACCCGACGTTAAAACAGAACTAGCTATTTATTGATTAGCAATTGCCGAATCATGTAACATTAGCTTAATGCTAACAAGCCAGGTTACTATCACATTCTGTAACAGACAAATAATTTCATGTAGGCTAACGTTACCTACCTGCTACCTCTGTCTTTTCTCGTTTCTCCTCCTCTTCTTTTCTCTTTTTTCTTCCTTGGGCACCTGACAGTTTTGGCCGTTTTGACATCTTGTGTTGATTTTTTGATGTGGTGACGTCCAAAAAGAGTCATGATACGGGAAGGGAGGGGGGGGGGGGGGGGCGTAATGTTGTAACAAATAATATTTCTATTAAATAGGCTTTACTTTGCATTTTAATTAACGTGGGATTATTTTTTGTATTTAGAAATAATAGTACCAACTTTCTTTTTTTTTTTTTTTCTCCAACATTTGTGGCACTGGCGTGGCGCCCCCTGATGGACGGCGCCCTTAGCATTTGCCTATACGGCCTATGCCACGGGCCGGCCCTGGGGCTTAGCCCCCAGGAGATGCACAGGATGCGAGCGAACGTAAGGCACGAGCACAAAACTTCACAAACGGCTAACAAAGACTTAGAAATGATTCATTGTTATTATTATTATTTCAGTCGGTTTATTTTCAATCAGTGTTCAGTACAACAACAAACATGGGTTTGCACAGTGACATTTTGTTTACAGCATCAACAAGAAACAATTACTTGCATGATGATTATTATTATTATCTACTGATGATAGTCATATGTGAATGAGCTCAGCTCCTGTTCTCCTCCATGTGTAAAGTGAGAAACACAGCTGATGCTCCAGAAGGAAGTAACCCCAAAGATAGCAAATGGTAAAAAAGAGTGCACATTTAACTTTATAAATAATCAGGACCTTAATGATGCATTTCAGGCTAACTAGCTAACTAAGTAGCAGCATTGTTTTAGAGCGGGAATGTCAACTTTTTGTCAAACACAGACCTGGTGTAAAGTGGAGCTAATACATTTTACTACAAGCAGTGATGAATACTTACTTTCTTGAAAAGGTTTCTTATGTCCATTTTGCATCCGTTCACGTTCTTGTTCTGCAATGCTGTGTGCTAATGTGCTTCGTACACCTGCAGGACCGCAAGCAAGGTCGTGGAGAAAATGCGGACTAGATTTTGAGTGATGTGGGCATTTTCTATACGAACAAGTCCAAGGACCGCAAGAAAGGTCGCATAGAAAATGCGGACTGGATTTTGAGTGATGTGGGCATTTTCTATATGAACAAGTGGAATGGATTGGATACCGACACACTAAAGGGGCTCTCTACCTTACGCTATGAAGTGAGGGGAAACTGAGTGAATAATGACAGGTTATATTATTATTTATTTAAACTCATATTTGAGCCACTTTATAATGAATATGTCGGCATGTATTTGTAAAAAAAAAATTAATATATATATATATATATATATATATATATATATATATATATATATATATATATATATATATATATATATATATATAACACCAGATTATTTAGGGGGGTTTAAGAATATTTTAGGGGGGCTTGAGCCCCCCTAAAATAGGCCTAACAACGCCAATGGGTGAAGATAAGGTCCTTTTAAATAAAATAATAAATTTAAAACATTTTCTTGAATAAAAAAGAAAGTAAAACAATATAAAAAACAGTTACATAGAAACTAGTAATTAATGAAAATGAGTAAAATTAAATGTTAAAGGTTAGTACTATTAGTGGACCAGCAGCACGCACAATCATGTGTGCTTACGGACTGTATCCCTTGCAGACTGTATTGATATATATTGATATATAATGTAGGAACCACAATATTAATAACAGAAAGAAACAACTATTTTGTGTGAATGAGTGTAAATGGGGGAGGGAGGTTTTTTGGGTTGGTGCGCTAATTGTAAGTGTATCTTGTGTTTTTTATGTTGATTTAATAAAAAAAATAAAAACTTTTTTTTAAATCCGATACCGATAATAAAAAAACGATACCGATAATTTCCGATATTACATTTTAAAGCATTTATCGGCCGATAATATCGGTAGACCGATGTTATCGGAACTCTCTAATTAGGAATGATAAGTATGACAAGTATCATTCAAAATCTCATGTACAGATTTAGAAAACGACACGTTGATCTCTGTAGGGCAGTGGTTCTCAAATGGGGGTACTTGAAGGTATGCCAAGGGGTACTTGAGATTTTTTTTTAAATATTCTAAAAAATAGCAACAATTCAAAAATCCTTTATAAATATATTTATCGAATAATACTTCAACAAAATATGAATGTAAGTTCATAAACTCAGTGAAGCACAAGCTCAGGTTTCTCACTAAAATGTCAGTCAAAAAGAACTGTGAAAAGAAATGCAACAATGCAATATTCAGTGTTGACAGCTAGATTTTTTGTGGACATGTTCCATAAATATTGATGTTAAAGATGTCTTTTTTTGTGAAGAAATGTTTAGAATTAAGTTCATGAATCCAGATGGATCTCTATTACAATCCCCAAAGAGGGCACCTTAAGTTGATGATCACTTCTATGTGTAGAAATCTGTATTTATAATTTAATCACTTGTTTATTTTTCAACAAGTTTTTAGTTATTTTTATGTCTTTTTTTTCCAAATAGTTCAAAAAAGACCACTACAAATGAGCAATATTTTGCACTGTTATACAATTTAATAAATCAGAAACTGATGACATAGTGCTGTATTTTACTTCTTTGTCTCTTTTTTTCAACCAAAAATGCTTTGCTCTGATTAGGGGGTACTTGAATTAAAAAAATGTTCACAGGGGGTACATCACTGAAAAAAGGT
>NC_084572.2:3382500-3522500 GCF_033978685.3 Nerophis lumbriciformis | reverse complement strand
GATGACTTGCATTGATTGTAATCAGACAGTAGTGATGATAACGTCCACGTTTTCAAATGGAGGAGAAAAAAAGTTCCTCCTTTCTGTCTAATACCACATGAAAGTGGTTGGTTTTTGGCTTCTTATTTGTCCAGCTTCCATATTCGTTTTTATACACTTTACAAGAAATACATTGGCGGCAAACTCCGTAGCTTGCTAGCTTGTTTGCGCTGGCTTTCGGAGACTCTTATTTTGAAAGCGCAGGCGCGATGGAGCGGCACTTTTATTGTGAAGACAGGAACTGTGCAGTCAGTCTTTAGGCTTTTGACGGGATGTACGGTTGAAATAAAAAAGGGTCTTTTTTCCTTCACACTTTTGATTGATTGATTGGTACTTTTATTAGTAGATTGCACAGTACAGTACATATTCCGTACAATTAACCACTAAATGGTAACACCCGAATACGTTTTTCAACTTGTTTAAGTCAGGTCATGTGACCACCTGGCTCTGTTTGATTGGTCCAACGTCACCAGTGACTGCATCTGATTGGTGGAACGGAGTGAACGTCACCAGTGACTGTATTTGTTGAAACGCAGGCACTATGAAGGTCTGTCTGACAGACCAAAACAAACAAAGCGTGCATTAACAGATCGATAAAAATTAGTAGCGAGTAGCGAGCTGAATGTAGATAAAAGTAGCGGAGTAAAAGTAGCGTTTCTTCTCTATAAATATACTCAAGTAAAAGTAAAAGTATGTTGCATTAAAACTACTCTTAGAAGTACAATTTATCCCAAAAGTTACTCAAGTAGATGTAACGGAGTAAATGTAGCGCGTTACTACCCACCTCTGCCTATATATATCTGCCTATACTGGCTCACCTCCACTGGCTTCCTGTGCACTTAAGATGTGACTTTAAGGTTTTACTACTTACGTATAAAATACTACACGGTCTAGCTCCATCCTATCTTGCTGATTGTATTGTACCATATGTCCCGGCAAGAAATCTGCGTTCAAAGAACTCCGGCTTATTAGTGATTCCCAGAGCCCAAAAAAAGTCTGCGGGCTATAGAGCGTTTTCTATTGGGGCTCCAGTACTATGGAATGCCCTCCCGGTAACAGTTAGAGATGCTACCTCAGTAGAAGCATTTAAGTCCCATCTTAAAACTCATTTGTATACTCGAGCCTTTAAATAGACCCCCCTTGTTAGACCAGTTGATCTGCCGTTTCTTTTCTGCTCTGCCCCCCTCTCCCTTGTGGAAGGGGTGGCACAGGTCCGGTGGCCATGGATGAAGTGTTGGCTGTCCAGAGTCGGGACCCGGGGTGGACCGCTTGCCTGTGCATCGGTTGGGGACATCTCTGCGCTGCTGACCCGTCTCCGCTCGGGATGGTCTCCTGCTGGCCCCACTATGGACTGGACTCTCACTATTATGTTTGATCCACTATGGACTGGACTCTTACTATTATGTTAGATCCACTATGGACTGGACTCTCACTATTATGTTTGATCCACTATGGACTGGACTTTCACTATTATGTTAGAGCCACTATGGACTGGACTCTCACTATTATGTTAGATCCATTATGGACTGGACTCTCACTATTATCTTAGATCCACTATGGACTGGACTCTCACTATTATGTTAGATCCACTACGGACTGGACTCTCACTATTATGTTAGATCCACTATGGACTGGACTCTCACTATTATGTTAGATCCACTATGGACTGGACTCTTACTATTATGTTAGATCCACTATGGACTGGACTCTCACTATTATGTTTGATCCACTATGGACTGGACTTTCACTATTATGTTAGAGCCACTATGGACTGGACTCTCACTATTATGTTGGATCCATTATGGACTGGACTCTCACTATTATCTTAGATCCACTATGGACTGGACTCTCACTATTATGTTAGATCCACTACGGACTGGACTCTCACTATTATGTTAGATCCACTATGGACTGGACTCTCACTATTATGTTAGATCCACTATGGACTGGACTCTCACTATTATATTAGATGCACTATGGAATGGACTCTCTCACTATTATGTTAGATCCACTATGGACTGGACTCTCACTATTATGTTAGATCCACTATGGACTGGACTCTCACTATTATGTTAGATCCACTATGGACTGGACTCTCACTATATGCTAGATCCACTATGGACTGGACTCTCACTATTATGTTAGATCCACTATGGACTGGACTCTCACTATTATGTTAGCTCCACTATGGACTGGACTCTCACTATTATGTTAGATCCACTATGGACTGGACTCCCACTATTATGTTAGATCCACTATGGACTGGACTCTCACTATTATGTTAGATCCACTATGGACTAGACTCCCACTATTATATTAGATCCACTATGGACTGGACTCTCTCACTATTATGTTAGATCCACTATGGACTGGACTCTCACAATATTATGTTAGATCCACTATAGACTGGACTCTCACTATTATGTTAGATCCACTATGGACTGGACTCTCACTATTATGTTAGATCCACTATGGACTGGACTCTCACTATTATGTTAGATCCACTATGGACTGGACTCTCACACTATTATGTTAGATCCACTATGGACTGGACTCTCACTATTATGTTAGATCCACTATGGACTGGACTTTCACTATTATGTTAGAGCCACTATGGACTGGACTCTCACTATTATGTTAGATCCACTATGGACTGGACTCTCACTATTACCGTATGTTAGATCCACTATGGACTGGACTCTCACTTTTATGTTAGATCCACTATGGACTGGACTCTCACACTATTATGTTAGATCCACTATGGACTGGACTCTCACTATTATGTTAGATCCACTATGGACTGAACTCTCACTATTATGTTAGATCCACTATGGACTGGACTCTCACTATTATGTTAGATCCACTATGGACTGGACTCCCACTATTATGTTAGATCCACTATGGACTGGACTCTCACTATTATGTTAGATCCACTATGGACTGGACTCTCACTATTACCGTATGTTAGATCCACTATGGACTGGACTCTCACTTTTATGTTAGATCCACTATGGACTGGACTCTCACACTATTATGTTAGATCCACTATGGACTGGACTCTCACTATTATGTTAGATCCACTATGGACTGAACTCTCACTATTATGTTAGATCCACTATGGACTGGACTCTCACTATTATGTTAGATCCACTATGGACTGGACTCCCACTATTATGTTAGATCCACTATGGACTGGACTCTCACTATTATGTTAGATCCACTATGGACTGGACTCTCACTATTATGTTAGATCCACTATGGACTGGACTCTCACTATTATGTTAGATCCACTATGGACTGGACTCCCACTATTATGTTAGATCCACTATGGACTGGACTCTCACTATTATGTTAGATCCACTATGGACTAGACTCCCACTATTATATTAGATCCACTATGGACTGGACTCTCTCACTATTATGTTAGATCCACTATGGACTGGACTCTCACAATATTATGTTAGATCCACTATGGACTGGACTCTCACTATTATGTTAGATCCACTATGGACTGGACTCTCACTATTATGTTAGATCCACTATGGACTGGACTCTCACTATTATGTTAGATCCACTATGGACTGGACTCTCACACTATTATGTTAGATCCACTATGGACTGGACTCTCACTATTATGTTAGATCCACTATGGACTGGACTTTCACTATTTTGTTAGAGCCACTATGGACTGGACTCTCACTATTATGTTAGATCCACTATGGACTGGACTCTCACTATTACCGTATGTTAGATCCACTATGGACTGGACTCTCACTTTTATGTTAGATCCACTATGGACTGGACTCTCACACTATTATGTTAGATCCACTATGGACTGGACTCTCACTATTATGTTAGATCCACTATGGACTGAACTCTCACTATTATGTTAGATCCACTATGGACTGGACTCTCACTATTATGTTGGATCCACTATGGACTGGACTCCCACTATTATGTTAGATCCACTATGGACTGGACTCTCACTATTATGTTAGATCCACTATGGACTGGACTCTCACTATTATGTTAGATCCACTATGGACTGGACTCTCACTATTATGTTAGATCCACTATGGACTGGACTCTCACTATTATGTTAGATCCACTATGGACTGGACTCTCACTATTATGTTGGATCCACTATGGACTGGACTCTCACTATTATGTTAGATCCACTATGGACTGGACTCTCACTATTATGTTAGATCCACTATGGACTGGACTCTCACTATTATGTTGGATCCACTATGGACTGGACTCCCACTATTATGTTAGATCCACTATGGACTGGACTCTCACTATTATGTTAGATCCACTATGGACTAGACTCCCACTATTATATTAGATCCACTATGGACTGGACTCTCTCACTATTATGTTAGATCCACTATGGACTGGACTCTCACAATATTATGTTAGATCCACTATGGGCTGGACTCTCACTATTATGTTAGAGCCACTATGGACTGGACTCTCACTATTATGTTTGATCCACTATGGACTGGACTCTCATTATTATGTTAGATCCACTATGGACTGGACTCTCACTATTATGTTAGATCCACTATGGACTGGACTCTCACTATTATGTTAGATCCACTATGGACTGGACTCTCATTATTATGTTAGATCCACTATGGACTGGACTTTCACTATTATGTTAGAGCCACTATGGACTGGACTCTCACTATTATGTTAGATCCACTATGGACTGGACTCTCACTATTATGTTAGATCCACTATGGACTGGACTCTCACTATTATGTTAGATCCACTATGGACTGGACTCTCACACTATTATGTTAGATCCACTATGGACTGGACTCTCACACTATTATGTTAGATCCACTATGGACTGGACTCTCACTATTATGTTAGATCCACTATGGACTGGACTCTCACTATTATGTTAGATCCACTATGGACTGGACTCTCACTATTATGTTAGATCCACTATGGACTGGACTCTCACACTATTATGTTAGATCCACTATGGACTGGACTCTCACACTATTATGTTAGATCCACTATGGACTGGACTCTCACTATTATGTTAGATCCACCATGGACTGGACTCTCACTATTATGTTAGATCCACTATGTGATTATGTAACTGACCTTAGAGAGGAGTTTGATTAGTGATTTGATTATGTAACCGACCTCCGGGGGAGTTTGATTAGTGGTTCGATTGAGCAACTGACTTTCGGGAGGAGTTTGATTAATGATTTGATTATGTAACTGGCCTTCGAGGGGAGTTAGATTAGTGATTCGACTCAGTAACTGACCTTCGAGATGAGTTTGATTAGTGATTTGATTATGCAACTGGTCTTCGAGAGGAGTTTTGATTAATGATCCGATTATGCAACTGATATTTGGGGGAGTTTGATTAGTGATTTGATTATGTATCTGAGCGTAGATAGGAGTTTGATTAGTATTTTGACTATGTAACCGACCTATGAGGGTAGTTTGATTAGTGATTTGATTATGTAACTGACCCCACGGAGGAGTTTGATTAGTGATTTTGTTATGTGACCGACCTCCGAGGGGAGTTTGATTAGTGATTCCATTGAGCAACTGACATTCGGGAGGAGTTTGTACAATGATTTCATTATGTAACTGGCCTTCGATAGGAGTTTGATTAGTGATTTGCTTATGTAACTGACCTTAGCGGGGAGTTTGATTAGGGATTAGACTATGCTACTGACCTTCAAGGCGGGTTTGATTAGTGATTCAACTATGTAACTGACCTCAGGGGGAGTTTGATTGGTGATTTGATTATGCAACTGGTCTTCGAGGGGAGTTTTGATTAATGATCCGATTATGCAACTGATATTTGGGGGAGTTTGATTAGTGATTTGATTATGTAACTGATCTTCTGGGGGAGTTTGATTGGTGATTCAATTGAGTAACTGACCTCCGGGAGGAGTTTGATTAGTAATTCAATTATGTAACTGACCTTCGAGGGGAGTTTGGTTAGTGATTTGACTATGTAACTGGCCTTCGGGACAAGTTTGATTAGTGATTTAAATATGCAACTGGCCTTCAAGAGGAGTTTGATTAGTGATTCGATTATGTGACTCACTTCGAGAGGAGTTTCATTAGTGATTTGTTTATGTAATTCACTTCGAGAGGAGTTTCATTAGTGATTCGATTATGTAGCAGCAGCATTCACGATTCAAAGTTTTTTGGCTTGTGTTAAAATGATTCTAAAACGGCATCCCATCAGCAAACACTGTAGTCAACATCGCCCTCTGGTGGTGGGTAAAATGAGCATGTTTAACATCCAGACTTTTTAAATTGGGGTTACGCTTGGTGACCAGCAGGGAGAGCTCATAGAAAGAAACAAGCGGAAATGACGTAATTTATTGACAAAGGAAAATAGCTGTAGATTAATCTTTAAAGAGGTCATTCAAATTGTCTGCTTGAATAAATAAATATTTATTGTTTTAACATTTATTTTTACAGTCCATTCTCAAAGTGTTGTCATGAAGTTTCCAGGAAAAAAATGTTAATAGCAACAAAAAATATATTTTGTTTCGAGCATTATTTCAAGGATACTTCCTGACAAGAATATAAGTTAAACTTCGCATTTCCTGCTTCAGGAAACATTTATAGAATATTTTATCATCACAAAACTGCATGGAAAATGTAAAGAGTGACATTATGTTAAACTACGCACGAAAATACTTTGTGACAAAAACATATATTGCCTAAACGAGCAAACATTGCTTGACATTACGCTTGCTGACCAGCAGGGGGAGCTCATAGAAAGAACCAAGCCCCCTTTAGCGGAAATGGCTTATTTTATTGACAACCGAGTTCATTCGAAGTGTCTGCTTAAATAAATACATATTTATTGTTTTAACATTTATTTTTACAGTCCATTCTCAAATTGTTGTCGTGAAGTTTCTAGGAAAAAAATGTGAATAGCAACAAAAAAAGTACTTTGTTTCGAGCATTATTTCAAGGATACTTCCTGACAAGAATATAAGTTAAACTTCGCATTTCCTACTTCAGGAAACATTTATAGAATATTTTATCATCACAAAACTGCATGGAAAATGTAAAGAGTGACATTATGTTAAACTAAGCACGAAAATACTTTGTGACAAAAACATATATTGCCTAAACGAGCAAACATTGCGTGACATTACGCTTAGGAACCAGCAGGGGGAGCTCATAGAAAGAACCAAGCCCCCTTTAGCGGAAATGACTTATTTTATTGACAACCGAGTTCAGTCAAAGTGTCTGCTTAAATAAATACATATTTATTGTTTTAACATTTCTTTTTACAGTCCATTCTCAAATTGTTGTCGTGAAGTTTCTAGGAAAAAAATGTGAATAGCAACAAAAAAAGTACTTTGTTTCGAGCATTATTTCAAGACTTCCTGACAAGAATATAAGTTAAATTTCGCATTTCCTGCTTCAGGAAACATTTATAGAATATTTTATCATCACAAAACTGCATGGAAAATGTAAAGAGTGACATTATGTTAAACTACGCACGAAAATAAAATACTTTGTGACAAAATCATCAAGTGTTGCCTAAACGAGCAAACATTGCTTGACATTGGGGTTACGCTTGGTGGCCAGCAGGGGGAGCTCATAGAAAGAAACAAGCGGAAATGACCTATTTTATTGACAAAGGAAAATAGCTGTAGATTAATCTTTAAAGAGGTCATTCAAAGTGTCTGCTTAAATAAATAAATATTTCTTGTTTTAACATTTCTTTTTACAGTCCATTCTCAAATTGTTGTCATGAAGTTTCTAGGAAAAAAATGTGAATAGCAATTAAAAAAAAAGTATTTTGTTTCGAGCATTATTTCAAGGATACTTCCTGACAATAATATAAGTTAAATTTCGCATTTCCTGCTTCAGGAAACATTTATAGAATATTTTATCACAAAACTGCATGGAAAATGTAAAGAGTGACATTATGTTAAACTAAGCACGAAAATACTTTGTGACAAAAACATATATTGCCCAAACGAGCAAACATTGCGTGACATTACGCTTAGGAACCAGCAGGGGGAGCTCATAGAAAGAACCAAGCCCCCTTTAGCGATAATGACTTATTTTATTGACAACCGAGTTCATTCCAAAGTGTCTGCTTAAATAAATATTTATTGTTTTAACATTTCTTTTTACACAATCCAATCTCAAATTGTTGCCATGAAGTTTCCAATAATTTTTTTTAATAGCAACAAAAAAATTACTTTGTTTCGAGCATTATTTCAAGGATACTTCCTGACAAGAATATAAGTTAAACTTCGCATTTCCTGCTTCAGGAAACATTTATAGAATATTTTATCATCACAAAACTGCATGGAAAATGTAAAGAGTGGCATTATGTTAAACTAAGCACGAAAATACTTTGTGACAAAAACATATATTGCCTAAACGAGCAAACATTGCGTGACATTACGCTTAGGAACCAGCAGGGGGAGCTCATAGAAAGAACCAAGCCCCCTTTAGCGGAAATGACTTATTTTATTGACAACCGAGTTCACTCCAAAGTGTCTGCTTAAATAAATATTTCTTGTCTTAACATTTCTTTTTACACAGTCCATTCTCAAATTGTTGTCATTAAGTTTCCAGGATTTTTTTTTTAATAGCAACAAAACATTTCCTTTGTTTCTAGCATGATTTCAAGGATACTTCCTGACAAGAATATAAGTTAAACTTCGCATTTCCTGCTTCAGGAAACATTTATAGAATATTTTATCATCACAAAACTGCATGGAAAATGTAAAGAGTGACATTATGTTAAAATACGCACGAAAATAAAATACTTTGTGACAAAATCATCAAGTGTTGCCTAAACGAGCAAACATTGCTTGACATTGGGGTTACGCTTTGTGGCCAGCAGGGGGAGCTCATAGAAAGAACCAAGCTGAAATGACTTATTTTATTGACAAAGGAAAATAGCTGTAGATTCATCTTTAAAGAGGTCATTCAAAGTGTCTGCTTGAATAAATAAATATTTTTTGTTTTAACATTTATTTTTACAGTCCATTCTCAAATTGTTGTCATGAAGTTTCCAGGAAAAAAATGTTAATAGCAACAAAAAAAACATTTTGTTTCGAGCATTATTTCAAGGATACTTCCTGACAAGAATATAAGTTAAACTTCGCATTTCCTGCTTCAGGAAACATTTATAGAATATTTTATCATCACAAAACTGCATGGAAAATGTAAAGAGTGACATTATGTTAAACTAAGCACGAAAATACTTTGTGACAAAAACATATATTGCCTAAACGAGCAAACATTGCGTGACATTACGCTTAGAAACCAGCAGGGGGAGCTCATAGAAAGAACCAAGCCCCCTTTAGCGGAAATGACTTATTTTATTGACAACCGAGTTCATTCCAAAGTGTCTGCTTAAATAAATATTTCTTGTCTTAACATTTCTTTTTACACAATCCATTCTCATTTTTGTTCACGAGTGAGGGAAGAGTGGATCGTGAGATCGACAGGCGGATCGGTGCGGCGTCTTCAGTAATGCGGACGCTGTATCGATCCGTTGTGGTGAAGAAGGAGCTGAGCCGGAAGGCAAAGCTCTCAATTTACCGGTCGATCTACGTTCCCATCCTCACCTATGGTCAAGAGCTTTGGGTTATGACCGAAAGGACAAGATCACGGGTACAAGCGGCCGAAATGAGTTTCCTCCGCCGGGTGGCGGGGCTCTCCCTTAGAGATAGGGTGAGAAGCTCTGTCATCCGGGAGGAGCTCAAAGTAAAGCCGCTGCTCCTCCACATCGAGAGGAGCCAGATGAGGTGGTTCGGGCATCTGGTCAGGATGCCACCCGAGCGCCTCCCTAAGGAGGTGTTTAGGGCATGTCCGACCGGTAGGAGGCCACGAGGAAGACCCAGGACACGTTGGGAAGACTATGTCTCCCGGCTGGCCTGGGAACGCCTCGGGATCCCCCGGGAGGAGCTGGACAAAGTGGCTGGGGAGAGGGAAGTCTGGGCTTCCCTGCTTAGGCTGCTGCCCCCGCGACCCGACCTCGGATAAGCGGAAGAAGATGGATGGATGGCATTCTCAAATTGTTGCCATGAAGTTTCCAATAAAACATTTTTTAATAGCAACAAAAAAATTACTTTGTTTCGAGCATTATTTCAAGGATACTTCCTGACAAGAATATAAGTTAAACTTCGTATTTCCTGCTTCAGGAAACATTTATAGAATATTTTATCATCACAAAACTGCATGGAAAATGTAAAGAGTGACATTATGTTAAACTAAGCACGAAAATACTTTGCGACAAAATCATCAAGTGTTGCCTAAACGAGCAAACATTGCTTGACATTGGGGTTACGCTTGGTGACCAGCAGGGGGAGCTCATAGAAAGAACAAAACTGAAATGACTTATTTTATTGACAAAGGAAAATAGCTGTAGATTAATCTTTAAAGAGGTCATTCAAAGTGTCTGCTTAAATAAATAAATATTTTTTGTTTTAACATTTATTTTTACAGTCCATTCTCTAATTTTTGTCATGAAGTTTCCAGGAAAAAAATGTTAATAGCAACAAAAAAATTACTTTGTTTCGAGCATTATTTCAAGGATACTTCCTGACAAGAATATAAGTTAAACTTCGCATTTCCTGCTTCAGGAAACATTTGTAGAATATTTTATCACAAAACTGCATGGAAAATGTAAAGAGTGACATTATGTTAAACTACGCACGAAAATACTTTGTGACAAAAACATATATTGCCTAAACGAGCAAACATTGCGTGACATTACGCTTAGGAACCAGCAGGGGGAGCTCATAGAAAGAACCAAGCCCCCTTTAGCGGTAATGACTTATTTTATTGACAACCGAGTTCATTCCAAAGTGTCTGCTTAAATGAATATTTCTTGTCTTAACATTTCTTTTTACACAATCCATTCTCAAATTGTTGCCATGAAGTTTCTAATAAAAAAATTTTTAATAGCAACAAAAAAATTACTTTGTTTCGAGCATTATTTCAAGGATACTTCCTGACAAGAATATAAGTTAAACTTCGTATTTCCTGCTACAGGAAACATTTATAGAATATTTTATCATCACAAAACTGCATGGAAAATGTAAAGAGTGACATTATGATAAACTACGCACGAAAATAAAATATTTTGTGACAAAATCATCAAGTGTTGCCTAAACGAGCAAACATTGCTTGACATTGGGGTTACGCTTGGTGACCAGCAGGGGGAGCTCATAGAAAGAACAAAACTGAAATGACTTATTTTATTGACAAAGGAAAATAGCTGTAGATTAATCTTTAAAGAGGTCATTCAAAGTGTCTGCTTAAATAAATAAATATTTTTTGTTTTAACATGTATTTTTACAGTCCATTCTCAAATTGTTGTCATGAAGTTTCCAGGAAAAAAATGTTAATAGCAACAACAAAAAATATTTTGTTTCGAGCATTATTTCAAGGATAATTCCTGACAAGAATATAAGTTAAACTTCGCATTTCCTGCTTCAGGAAACATTTATAGAATATTTTATCATCACAAAACTGCATGGAAAATGTAAAGAGTGACATTATGTTAAACTAAGCACGAAAATACTTTGTGACAAAAACATATATTGCCTAAACGAGCAAACATTGCTTGACATTACGCTTAGGAACCAGCAGGGGGAGCTCATAGAAAGAACCAAGCCCCCTTTAGCGGAAATGACTTATTTTATTTACAACCGAGTTCATTCCAAAGTGTCTGCTTAAATAAATAAATATTTATTGTTTTAACATTTCTTTTTACAGTCCATTCTCCAATTGTTGTCGTGAAGTTTCTAGGAAAAAAATGTGAATAGCAACAAAAAAAGTACTTTGTTTCGAGCATTATTTCAAGGATACTTCCTGACAAGAATATAAGTTAAACTTCGTATTTCCTGCTTCAGGAAACATTTATAGAATATTCTATCATCACAAAACTGCATGGAAAATGTAAAGAGTGACATTATGTTGAAGTACGCACGAAAATACTTTGTGACAAAAACATTGCCCAAACGAGCAAACATTGCGTGACATTACGCTTAGGAACCAGCAGGGGGAGCTCATAGAAAGAACCAAGCCCCCTTTAGCGAAAATGACTTATTTTATTTACAACCGAGTTCATTCGAAGTGTCTGCTTAAATAAATAAATATTTATTGTTTTAACATTTATTTTTACAGTCCATTCTCCAATTGTTGTCGTGAAGTTTCTAGGAAAAAAATGTGAATAGCAACAAAAAAAGTACTTTGTTTCGAGCATTATTTCAAGGATACTTCCTGACAAGAATATAAGTTAAACTTCGTATTTCCTGCTTCAGGAAACATTTGTAGAATATTTTATCATCACAAAACGGCATGGAAAATGTAAAGAGTGACATTATGATAAACTACACACGAAAATAAAATACTTGTGACAAAATCATCAAGTGTTGCCTAAACGAGCAAACTTTGCTTGACATTGGGGTTACGCTTGGTGGCCAGCAGGGGGAGCTCATAGAAAGAACCAAGCGGAAATGACTTATTTTATTGACAAAGGAAAATAGCTGTAGATTAATCTTTAAAGAGGTCATTCAAAGTGTTTGCTTGAATAAATAAATATTTCTTGTTTTAACATTTCTTTTTACAGTCCATTCTCAAAGTGTTGTCATGAAGTTTCCAGGAAAAAAATGTTAATAGCAACAAAAAAATTACTTTGTTTCGAGCATTATTTCAAGGATACTTCCTGACAAGATTATAAGTTAAACTTCGCATTTCCTACTTCAGGAAACATTTATAGAATATTCTATCATCACAAAACTGCATGGAAAATGTAAAGAGTGACATTATGTTAAACTAAGCACGAAAATAATTTGTGACAAAAACATATATTGCCTAAACGAGCAAACATTGCGTGACATTACGCTTAGGAACCAGCAGGGGGAGCTCATAGAAAGAACCAAGCCCCCTTTAGCGGAAATGACTTATTTTATTTCCAACCGAGTTCATTCGAAGTGTCTGCTTGAATAAATAAATATTTATTGTTTTAACATTTATTTTTACAGTCCATTCTCAAATTGTTGTCGTGAAGTTTCTAGGAAAAAAATGTGAATAGCAACAAAAAAAGTACTTTGTTTCGAGCATTATTTAAGACTTCCTGACAAGAATATCAGTTCAATTTTGCATTTCCTGCTTCAGGAATCATTTATAGAATATGTTATCACTAAACTGCATGGAAAATGTAAAGAGTGACATTATGTTGAACTACGCACGAAAATACTTTGTGACAAAATCATCAAGTGTTGCCTAAACGAGCAAACATTGCTTGACATTGGGGTTACGCTTGGTGACCAGCAGGGGGAGCTCATAGAAAGAACCAAGCGGAAATGACTTATTTTATTGACAAAGGAAAATAGCTGTAGATTAATCTTTAAAGAGGTCATTCAAAGTGTCTGCTTGAATAAATAAATATTTTTTGTTTATAACATTTATTTTTACAGTCCATTCTCAAATTGTTGTCATGAAGTTTCCAGGAAAAAAATGTTAATAGCAACAAAAAAATTACTTTGTTTCGAGCATTATTTCAAGGATACTTCCTGACAAGATTATAAGTTAAACTTCGCATTTCCTGCTTCAGGAAACATTTATAGAATATTCTATCATCACAAAACTGCATGGAAAATGTAGAGTGGCATTATGTTAAACTACGCACGAAAATAATTTGTGACAAAAACATATATTGCCTAAACGAGCAAACATTGCGTGACATTACGCTTAGGAACCAGCAGGGGGAGCTCATAGAAAGAAACAAGCTGAAATGACTTATTTTATTGACAAAGGAAAATAGCTGTAGATTAATCTTTAAAGAGGTCATTCAAAGTGTCTGCTTGAATAAATAAATATTTTTTGTTTTAACATTTATTTTTACAGTCCATTCTCCAATTTTTGTCATGTAGTTTCCAGGAAAAAAATGTTAATAGCAACAAAAAATTTATTTTGTTTCGAGCATTATTTCAAGGATACTTCCTGACAAGAATATAAGTTAAACTTCGCATTTCCTGCTTCAGGAAACATTTATAGAATATTTTATCATCACAAAACTGCATGGAAAATGTAAAGAGTGACATTATGTTAAACTAAGCACGAAAATACTTTGTGACAAAAACATATATTGCCTAAACGAGCAAACATTGCGTGACATTACGCTTAGGAACCAGCAGGGGGAGCTCATAGAAAGAACCAAGCCCCCTTTAGCGATAATGACTTATTTTATTGACAACCGAGTTCATTCCAAAGTGTCTTGCTTAAATAAATATTTCTTGTCTTAACATTTCTTTTTACATAGTCCATTCTCAAATTGTTGCCATGAAGTTTCCAATAAAAAAATTTTTAATAGCAACAAAAAAATTACTTTGTTTCGAGCATTATTTCAAGGATACTTCCTGACAAGAATATAAGTTAAACTTCGTATTTCCTGCTTCAGGAAACATTTATAGAATATTTTATCATCACAAAACTGCATGGACAAAGTAAAGAGTGACATTATGTTAAACTACGCACGAAAATACTTTGTGACAAAAACATTGCCCAAACGAGCAAACATTGCGTGACATTACGCTTAGGAACCAGCAGGGGGAGCTCATAGAAAGAACCAAGCCCCTTTTAGCGGAAATGACTTATTTTATTGACAACCGAGTTCATTCCAAAGTGTCTGCTTAAATAAATATTTCTTGTCTTAACATTTCTTTTTACACAATCCATTCTCAAATTGTTGCCATGAAGTTTCCAATAATTTTTTTTTAATAGCAACAAAAAAATTACTTTGTTTCGAGCATTATTTCAAGGATACTTCCTGACAAGAATATAAGTTAAACTTCGCATTTCCTACTTCAGGAAACATTTATAGAATATTTTATCACCACAAAACTGCATGGAAAATGTAAAGAGTGACATTATGTTAAACTACGCACGAAAATAATTTGTGACAAAAACATATATTGCCTAAACGAGCAAACATTGCTTGACATTACGCTTGGAGACCAGCAGGGGGAGCTCATAGAAAGAACCAAGCCCCCTTTAGCGGAAATGACTTATTTTATTGACAACCGAGTTCATTCCAAAGTGTCTGCTTAAATAAATATTTCTTGTCTTAACATTTCTTTTTACACAATCCATTCTCAAATTGTTGCCATGAAGTTTCCAATAAAAATTTTTTAAATAGCAACAAAAAAATTACTTTGTTTCGAGCATTATTTCAAGGATACTTCCTGACAAGAATATAAGTTAAACTTCGTATTTCCTGCTTCAGGAAACATTTATAGAATATGTTATCACTAAACTGCATGGAAAATGTAAAGAGTGACATTATGTTGAACTACGCACGAAAATACTTTGTGACAAAATCATCAAGTGTTGCCTAAACGAGCAAACATTGCTTGACATTGGGGTTACGCTTGGTGACCAGCAGGGGGAGCTCATAGAAAGAACCAAGCGGAAATGACTTATTTTATTGACAAAGGAAAATAGCTGTAGATTAATCTTTAAAAGAGGTCATTCAAAGTGTCTGCTTAAATAAATAAATAATTTTTGTTTTAACATTTATTTTTACAGTCCATTCTCAAATTGTTGTCATGAAGTTTCCAGGAAAAAAATGTTAATAGCAACAAAAAATGTACTTTGTTTCGAGCATTATTTCAAGGATACTTCCTGACAAGAATATAAGTTAAACTTCGCATTTCCTGCTTCAGGAAACATTTATAGAATATTTTATCATCACAAAACTGCATGGAAAATGTAAAGAGTGACATTATGTTAAACTACGCACGAAAATACTTTGTGACAAAAACATATATTGCCTAAACGAGCAAACATTGCGTGACATTACGCTTAGAAACCAGCAGGGGGAGCTCATAGAAAGAACCAAGCCCCCTTTAGCGGAAATGACTTATTTTATTGACAACCGAGTTCATTCCAAAGTGTCTGCTTAAATAAATATTTCTTGTCTTAACATTTCTTTTTACACAATCCATTCTCAAATTGTTGCCATGAAGTTTCCAATAAAAAATGTTTTAATAGCAACAAAAAAATTACTTTGTTTCGAGCATTATTTCAAGGATACTTCCTGACAAGAATATAAGTTAAACTTCGCATTTCCTGCTTCAGGAAACATTTATAGAATATTTTGTTATCACAAAACTGCATGGAAAATGTAAAGAGTGACATTATGTTAAACTAAGCACGAAAATAAAATACTTTGTGACAAAATCATCAAGTGTTGCCTAAACGAGCAAACATTGCTTGACATTGGGGTTACGCTTGGTGACCAGCAGGGGGAGCTCATAGAAAGAACCAAGCTGAAATGACTTATTTTATTGACAAAGGAAAATAGCTGTAGATTAATCTTTAAAGAGGTCATTCAAAGTGTTTGCTTGAATAAATAAATATTTCTTGTTTTAACATTTATTTTTACAGTCCATTCTCAAATTTTTGTCATGAAGTTTCCAGGAAAAAAATGTTAATAGCAACAAAAAAATGACTTTGTTTCGAGCATTATTTCAAGGATACTTCCTGACAAGAATATAAGTTAAACTTCGCATTTCCTGCTTCAGGAAACATTTATTGAATATTTTTTCATCACAAAACTGCATGGAAAATGTAAAGAGTGACATTATGTTAAACTACGCACAAAAATAATTTGTGACAAAAACATATATTGCCTAAACGAGCAAACATTGCGTGACATTACGCTTAGGAACCAGCAGGGGGAGCTCATAGAAAGAACCAAGCCCCCTTTAGCGGAAATGACTTATTTTATTTACAACCGAGTTCATTCCAAGTGTCTGCTTAAATAAATAAATATTTATTGTTTTAACATTTATTTTTACAGTCCATTCTCAAATTGTTGTCGTGAAGTTTCGAGGAAAAAAATGTGAATAGCAACAAAAAAAGTACTTTGTTTCGAGCATTATTTCAAGGATACTTCCTGACAAGAATATAAGTTAAACTTCGTATTTCCTGCTTCAGGAAACATTTATAGAATATTTTGTCATCACAAAACTGCATGGAAAATGTAAAGAGTGACATTATGATAAACTAAGCACGAAAATAAAATACTTTGTGACAAAATCATCAAGTGTTGCCTAAACGAGCAAACGTTGCTTGACATTGGGGTTACGCTTGGTGACCAGCAGGGGGAGCTCATAGAAAGAAACAAGCGGAAATGACTTGTTTTATTGACAAAGGAAAATAGCTGTAGATTAATCTTTAAAGAGGTCATTCAAAGTGTCTGCTTAAATAAATAAATATTTCTTGTTTTAACATTTCTTTTTACAGTCCATTCTCAAAGTGTTGTCATGAAGTTTCAGGAAAAAAATGTTAAAAGCAACAAAAAAATGTACTTTGTTTCGAGCATTATTTCAAGGATACTTCCTGACAAGAATATAAGTTAAACTTCGCATTTCCTGCTTCAGGAAACATTTGTAGACTATTCTATCATATTCTATCATCACAAAACTGCATGGAAAATGTAAAGAGTGACATTATGTTAAACTAAGCACGAAAATACTTTGTGACAAAAACATATATTGCCTAAACGAGCAAACATTGCGTGACATTACGCTTAGGAACCAGCAGGGGGAGCTCATAGAAAGAACCAAGCCCCCTTTAGCGGAAATGACTTATTTTATTGACAACCGAGTTCATTCGAAGTGTCTGCTTAAATAAATAAATATTTATTGTTTTAACATTTATTTTTACAGTCCATTCTCCAATTGTTGTCATGAAGTTTCCAGGGAAAAAAATGTGAATAGCAACAAAAAAAGTACTTTGTTTCGAGCATTATTTCAAGGATACTTCCTGACAAGAATATAAGTTAAACTTCGTATTTCCTGCTTCAGGAAACGTTTATAGAATATGTTATCACTAAACTGCATGGAAAATGTAAAGAGTGTCATTATGTTGAACTATGTACGAAAATACTTTGTGACAAAATCATCAAGTGTTGCCTAAACGAGCAAACATTGCTTGACATTGGGGTTACGCTTGGTGGCCAGCAGGGGGAGCTCAAAGAAAGAACCAAGCGGAAATGACTTATTTTATTGACAAAGGAAAATAGCTGTAGATTAATCTTTAAAGAGGTCATTCAAAGTGTCTGCTTGAATAAATAAATATTTCTTGTTTTAACATTTCTTTTTACACAGTCCATTGTCAAGTTGTTGTCATGAAGTTTCCAGGAATAAAATGGTAATAGCAACAAAAAAATGTACTTTGTTTCGAGCATTATTTCAAGGATACTTCCTGACAAGAATATAAGTTAAACTTCGCATTTCCTGCTTCAGGAAACATTTATAGAATATTTTATCATCACAAAACTGCATGGAAAATGTAAAGAGTGACATTATGTTAAACTACGCACGAAAATAATTTGTGACAAAAACATATATTGCCTAAACGAGCAAACATTGCTTGACATTACGCTTGCTGACCAGCAGGGGGAGCTCATAGAAAGAACCAAGCCCCCTTTAGCGGAAATGACTTATTTTATTGACAACCGAGTTCATTCCAAAGTGTCTGCTTAAATAAATATTTCTTGTCTTAACATTTCTTTTTACACAATCCATTCTCAAATTGTTGCCATGAAGTTTCCAATAAAAAATTTTTTAATAGCAACAAAAAAATTACTTTGTTTCGAGCATTATTTCAAGGATACTTCCTGACAAGAATATAAGTTAAACTTCGCATTTCCTGCTTCAGGAAACATTTATTGAATATTTTTTCATCACAAAACTGCATGGAAAATGTAAAGAGTGGCATTATGTTAAACTACGCACGAAAATACTTTGTGACAAAATCATCAAGTGTTGCCTAAACGAGCAAACATTGCTTGACATTGGGGTTACGCTTGGTGACCAGCAGGGGGAGCTCATAGAAAGAAACAAGCTGAAATGACTTATTTTATTGACAAAGGAAACTAGTTGTAGATTAATCCTTAAAGAGGTAATTCAAAGTGTCTGCTTGAATAAATAAATATTTTTTGTTTTAACATTTATTTTTACAGTCCATTCTCAAATTGTTGTCATGAAGTTTCCAGGAAAAAAATGTTAATAGCAACAAAAAAATGTACTTTGTTTCGAGCATTATTTCAAAGATACTTCCTGACAAGAATATAAGTTAAACTTCGCATTTCCTACTTCAGGAAACATTTGTAGAATATTTTATCATCAGAAAACTGCATGGACAAAGTAAAGAGTGACATTATGTTAAACTACGCACGAAAATACTTTGTGACAAAAACATATATTGCCCAAACGAGCAAACATTGCGTGACATTACGCTTAGGAACCAGCAGGGGGAGCTCATAGAAAGAACCAAGCCCCCTTTAGCGGAAATGACTTAATTATTGACAACCGAGTTCATTCCAAAGTGTCTGCTTAAATAAATAAATATTTATTGTTTTAACATTTCTTTTTACAGTACATTCTCAAATTGTTGTGAAGTTTCTAGGAAAAAAATGTGAATAGCAACAAAAAAAGTACTTTGTTTCGAGCATTATTTCAAGGATACTTCCTGACAAGAATATAAGTTAAACTTCGTATTTCCTGCTTCAGGAAACATTTATAGAATATTTTATCATCACAAAACTGCATGGAAAATGTAAAGAGTGACATTATGTTAAACTACGCACGAAAATACTTTGTGACAAAAACATATATTGCCTAAACGAGCAAACATTGCGTGACATTACGCTTAGGAACCAGCAGGGGGAGCTCATAGAAAGAACCAAGCCCCCTTTAGCGGAAATGACTTATTTTATTTACAACCGAGTTCATTCGAAGTGTCTGCTTAAATAAATAAATATTTATTGTTTTAACATTTACTTTTACAGTCCATTCTCAAATTGTTGTCGTGAAGTTTCTAGGAAAAAAATGTGAATAGCAACAAAAAAAGTACTTTGTTTCGAGCATTATTTCAAGGATACTTCCTGACAAGAATATAAGTTAAACTTCGCATTTCCTACTTCAGGAAACATTTATAGAATATTTTATCATCACAAAACTGCATGGAAAATGTAAAGAGTGACATTATGTTAAACTAAGCACGAAAATACTTTGTGACAAAATCATCAAGTGTTGCCTAAACGAGCAAACATTGCTTGACATTGGGGTTACGCTTGGTGACCAGCAGGGGGAGCTCATAGAAAGAACCAAGCGGAAATGACTTATTTTATTGACAAAGGAAAATAGCTGTAGATTAATCTTTAAAGAGGTCATTCAAAGTGTCTGCTTGAATAAATAAATATTTTTTGTTTTAACATTTATTTTTACAGTCCATTCTCAAATTGTTGTCATGAAGTTTCCAGGAAAAAAATGTTAATAGCAACAAAAAAAATATTTTGTTTCGAGCATTATTTCAAGGATACTTCCTGACAAGAATATAAGTTAAACTTCGCATTTCCTACTTCAGGAAACATTTATAGAATATGTTATCACAAAACTGCATGGAAAATGTAAAGAGTGACATTATGTTAAACTACGCACGAAAATACTTTGTGACAAAAACATTGCCCAAACGAGCAAACATTGCGTGACATTACGCTTAGGAACCAGCAGGGGGAGCTCATAGAAAGAACCAAGCCCCCTTTAGCAGAAATGACTTATTTTATTGACAACCGAGTTCATTCGAAGTGTCTGCTTAAATAAATAAATATTTATTGTTTTAACATTTCTTTTTACAGTCCATTCTCAAATTGTTGTCGTGAAGTTTCTAGGAAAAAAATGTGAATAGCAACAAAAAAAGTACTTTGTTTCGAGCATTATTTCAAGGATACTTCCTGACAAGAATATAAGTTAAACTTCGTATTTCGTGCTTCAGGAAACATTTATAGAATATTTTATCACAAAACTGCATGGAAAATGTAAAGAGTGACATTATGTTAAACTACGCACGAAAATACTTTGTGACAAAAACATATATTGCCTAAACGAGCAAACATTGCTTGACATTACGCTTGCTGACCAGCAGGGGGAGCTCATAGAAAGAACCAAGCCCCCTTTAGCTGAAATGACTTATTTTATATACAACCGAGTTCATTCGAAGTGTCTGCTTAAATAAATAAATATTTATTGTTTTAACATTTATTTTTACAGTCCATTCTCCAATTGTTGTCGTGAAGTTTCTAGGAAAAAAATGTATATAGCAACAAAAAAAGTACTTTGTTTCGAGCATTATTTCAAGGATACTTCCTGACAAGAATATAAGTTAAACTTCGCATTTCCTGCTTCAGGAAACATTTATAGAATATTTTATCACTAAACTGCATGGAAAATGTAAAGAGTGACATTATGATAAACTACGCACGAAAATACTTTGTGACAAAATCATCAAGTGTTGCCTAAACGAGCAAACATTGCTTGACATTGGGGTTACGCTTGGTGGCCAGCAGGGGGAGCTCATAGAAAGAACCAAGCGGAAATGACTTATTTTATTGACAAAGAAAAATAGCTGTAGATTAATCTTTAAAGAGGTCATTCAAAGTGTCTGCTTGAATAAATAAATATTTTTTGTTTTAACATTTCTTTTTACAGTCCATTCTCAAATTGTTGTCATGAAGTTTCCAGGAAAAAAATATTAATAGCAACAAAAAAATTACTTTGTTTCGAGCATTATTTCAAGGATACTTCCTGACAAGAATATAAGTTAAACTTCGCATTTCCTGCTTCAGGAAACATTTATAGAATATTTTATCATCACAAAACTGCATGGAAAATGTAAAGAGTGACATTATGTTAAACTACGCACGAAAATACTTTGTGACAAAAACATATATTGCCTAAACGAGCAAACATTGCCTGACATTACGCTTGCTGACCAGCAGGGGGAGCTCATAGAAAGAACCAAGCCCCCTTTAGCGGAAATGACTTATTTTATTTACAACCGAGTTCATTCGAAGTGTCTGCTTAAATAAATAAATATTTATTGTTTTAACATTTATTTTTACAGTCCATTCTCCAATTGTTGTCGTAAAGTTTCTAGGAAAAAAATGTGAATAGCAACAAAAAAAGTACTTTGTTTCGAGCATTATTTCAAGGATACTTCCTGACAAGAATATAAGTTAAACTTCGCATTTCCTGCTTCAGGAAACATTTATAGAATATTCTATCATCACAAAACTGCATGGAAAATGTAAAGAGTGACATTATGTTGAAGTACGCACGAAAATACTTTGTGACAAAAACATTGCCCAAACGAGCAAACATTGCGTGACATTACGCTTAGGAACCAGCAGGGGGAGCTCATAGAAAGAACCAAGCCCCCTTTAGCGGTAATGACTTATTTTATTGACAACCGAGTTCATTCGAAGTGTCTGCTTAAATAAATAAATATTTATTGTTTTAACATTTCTTTTTACAGTCCATTCTCCAATTGTTGTCGTGAAGTTTCTAGGAAAAAAATGTGAATAGCAACAAAAAAAGTACTTTGTTTCGAGCATTATTTCAAGACTTCCTGACAAGAATATAAGTTAAATTTCGCATTTCCTGCTTCAGGAAACATTTATAGAATATTTTGTTATCACAAAACTGCATGGAAAATGTAAAGAGTGACATTATGTTAAACTACGCACGAAAATACTTTGTGACAAAAACATATATTGCCTAAACGAGCAAACATTGCCTGACATTACGCTTGCTGACCAGCAGGGGGAGCTCATAGAAAGAACCAAGCCCCCTTTAGCGGAAATGACTTATTTTATTTACAACCGAGTTCATTCGAAGTGTCTGCTTAAATAAATAAATATTTATTGTTTTAACATTTATTTTTACAGTCCATTCTCCAATTGTTGTCGTAAAGTTTCTAGGAAAAAAATGTGAATAGCAACAAAAAAAGTACTTTGTTTCGAGCATTATTTCAAGGATACTTCCTGACAAGAATATAAGTTAAACTTCGCATTTCCTGCTTCAGGAAACATTTATAGAATATTCTATCATCACAAAACTGCATGGAAAATGTAAAGAGTGACATTATGTTGAAGTACGCACGAAAATACTTTGTGACAAAAACATTGCCCAAACGAGCAAACATTGCGTGACATTACGCTTAGGAACCAGCAGGGGGAGCTCATAGAAAGAACCAAGCCCCCTTTAGCGGTAATGACTTATTTTATTGACAACCGAGTTCATTCGAAGTGTCTGCTTAAATAAATAAATATTTATTGTTTTAACATTTATTTTTACAGTCCATTCTCCAATTGTTGTCGTAAAGTTTCTAGGAAAAAAATGTGAATAGCAACAAAAAAAGTACTTTGTTTCGAGCATTATTTCAAGGATACTTCCTGACAAGAATATAAGTTAAACTTCGCATTTCCTGCTTCAGGAAACATTTATAGAATATTCTATCATCACAAAACTGCATGGAAAATGTAAAGAGTGACATTATGTTGAAGTACGCACGAAAATACTTTGTGACAAAAACATTGCCCAAACGAGCAAACATTGCGTGACATTACGCTTAGGAACCAGCAGGGGGAGCTCATAGAAAGAACCAAGCCCCCTTTAGCGGTAATGACTTATTTTATTGACAACCGAGTTCATTCGAAGTGTCTGCTTAAATAAATAAATATTTATTGTTTTAACATTTCTTTTTACAGTCCATTCTCCAATTGTTGTCGTGAAGTTTCTAGGAAAAAAATGTGAATAGCAACAAAAAAAGTACTTTGTTTCGAGCATTATTTCAAGACTTCCTGACAAGAATATAAGTTAAATTTCGCATTTCCTGCTTCAGGAAACATTTATAGAATATTTTGTTATCACAAAACTGCATGGAAAATGTAAAGAGTGACATTATGTTAAACTACGCACGAAAATACTTTGTGACAAAAACATATATTGCCTAAACGAGCAAACATTGCCTGACATTACGCTTGCTGACCAGCAGGGGGAGCTCATAGAAAGAACCAAGCCCCCTTTAGCGGAAATGACTTATTTTATTTACAACCGAGTTCATTCGAAGTGTCTGCTTAAATAAATAAATATTTATTGTTTTAACATTTATTTTTACAGTCCATTCTCCAATTGTTGTCGTAAAGTTTCTAGGAAAAAAATGTGAATAGCAACAAAAAAAGTACTTTGTTTCGAGCATTATTTCAAGGATACTTCCTGACAAGAATATAAGTTAAACTTCGCATTTCCTGCTTCAGGAAACATTTATAGAATATTCTATCATCACAAAACTGCATGGAAAATGTAAAGAGTGACATTATGTTGAAGTACGCACGAAAATACTTTGTGACAAAAACATTGCCCAAACGAGCAAACATTGCGTGACATTACGCTTAGGAACCAGCAGGGGGAGCTCATAGAAAGAACCAAGCCCCCTTTAGCGGTAATGACTTATTTTATTGACAACCGAGTTCATTCGAAGTGTCTGCTTAAATAAATAAATATTTATTGTTTTAACATTTCTTTTTACAGTCCATTCTCCAATTGTTGTCGTGAAGTTTCTAGGAAAAAAATGTGAATAGCAACAAAAAAAGTACTTTGTTTCGAGCATTATTTCAAGACTTCCTGACAAGAATATAAGTTAAATTTCGCATTTCCTGCTTCAGGAAACATTTATAGAATATTTTGTTATCACAAAACTGAATGGAAAATGTAAAGAGTGACATTATGTTGAACTACGCACGAAAATACTTTGAGACAAAATCATCAAGTGTTGCCTAAACGAGCAAACATTGCTTGACATTGGGGTTACGCTTGGTGACCAGCAGGGGGAGCTCATAGAAAGAACCAAGCGGAAATGACTTATTTTATTGACAAAGAAAAATAGCTGTAGATTAATCTTTAAAGAGGTCATTCAAAGTGTCTGCTTGAATAAATAAATATTTTTTGTTTTAACATTTATTTTTACAGTCCATTCTCAAATTGTTGTCATGAAGTTTCCAGGAAAAAAATGTTAATAGCAACAAAAAAATTACTTTGTTTCGAGCATTATTTCAAGGATACTTCCTGACAAGATTATAAGTTAAACTTCGCATTTCCTACTTCAGGAAACATTTATAGAATATTTTTTCATCACAAAACTGCATGGAAAATGTAAAGAGTGACATTATGATAAACTACGCACGAAAATAAAATACTTTGAGACAAAATCATCAAGTGTTGCCTAAACGAGCAAACATTGCTTGACATTGGGGTTACGCTTGGTGGCCAGCAGGGGGAGCTCATAGAAAGAACCAAGCGGAAATGACTTATTTTATTGACAAAGAAAAATAGCTGTAGATTAATCTTTAAAGAGGTCATTCAAAGTGTGTGCTTAAATAAATAAATATTTTTTGTTTTAACATTTATTTTTACAATCCATTCTCAAATTGTTGTCATGAAGTTTCCAGGTAAAAAATGTTAATAGCAACAAAAAAAATATTTTGTTTCGAGCATTATTTCAAGGATACTTCCTGACAAGATTATAAGTTAAACTTCGCATTTCCTACTTCAGGAAACATTTATAGAATATTCTATCATCACAAAACTGCATGTAAAATGTAAAGAGTGACATTATGTTAAACTACGCACGAAAATACTTTGTGACAAAAACATCAAACATTGCTTGACATGTTTCTGTTGGTGCTGATTGTTGAAAATAAACACAAACGAAAAATTATTTCAGGAACATTTTTGGAACTTCCTAGAATATAGATGAATGATTATTGATTAATATTATTTCAACGTGCTGGAGATCAACTGTGGAAGGCAGAGGTAGGTCAGCACACTTCAGGGAGGTCTCAGCTGACGTAGGTGAGGATCACAGCCTCGATGGGAAGCCTGCAGACGGGACACTGTTTGTTCCTCTTCTTAAGCTTCCTGGCGCAGACGTAGCAGGATATGAGGTGACCCGTCCTGCCGTGGACGATGCAGCCGTTTTTGGGTCGGGACTGACAGATCAAACACGGGTCCAGACACGAGTCGGGTAGGCGCCACTCGGCCGACACGCTGCGCTCCAGCTCGGGGACGTGGCCGGGGGCGGGCGGATCGGCGGCGGAGAACGGGAGAATCTCCAGTGACTCTGTGGAGGAGGTCGGCTGGGAATCGCTCGTCCACAGCTTCTCCTGCGAGGAGGAGGAGGGCTGGGAGATGGACAGGAGATCCTGGGAGTTGGTCGCGGAGGAGGCGGAGTCAGAGTAGCATTGAGACTGAGGATCAGGACTTTTTGTTCTTTTTCCATCCGGAACGTCGACGCCTTCGTTATCCTCAGCATCAGAACCTTCAGGACACGTCAGAGCCATCAATGAAGACAATCCACCGCTTGTTGCTCCCGCTCTAACAGACCGCAACTCACCTGCAGAATCTCCGACGGCTGATTGGTTCGTCGGCTTCCTGGGCAGGGCCTTAGGGCAGGAAGTGTCCCGCAGCCAATCCTGGCGCAGCATCCAGCAACGAAGGCAGTTTCTCGGGAGAGGCGGGTTCAACTCGTCACACTTGCCGCAGCGCCAGTAATCCTACACACACACAGACACAGACACACACACACAGGGTGTAAAAAAAAAAAGAAGTTTTATTTGTAACGATTCCTAATCGATAAAAAATAATAAACAAAAAAATCTACTTTTGTTTTTTAATCTGTACTAGGGTTGTCCCGATACCAATATTTTGGTACCGGGACCAAAATGTATTTTGATACTTTTCTAAATAAAGGTGGACCACAAAAAATGGCCTACCGTATTTTCCGCACTATAAGGCGCACCTAAAAACCACAAATTTTCTCAAAAGCTGACAGTGTGACTTATAACCCGGTGCGCTTTATATATGGATAAATATTAAGATTCATTTTCATAAAGTTTCGGTCTCGCAACTTCGGTAAACAGCCGCCATCTTTTTTCCCGGTAGAACAGGAAGCGCTTCTTCTTCTACGCAAGCAACCGCCAAGGTAAGCACCCGCCCCCATAGAACAGGAAGCGCTTCTTCTTCTACTGTAAGCAACCACCCGCCCGCGTAGAAGAAGAAAAAGAGCGCGGATATACCGTACGTTTCATTTCCTTTGTGTGTTTACATCTGTAAAGACCACAAAATGGCTCCTACTAAGCGTCAGGGATCCGGTTCATAAAAAGACGCAATCTCTCCATCCGCACACGGATTACTATTTCACAGCAACTGATATTCCTGTGAACCGCACTGTGGATACAACGGGAGCACGTACGGTGAATATTCGCACCACAGGGAATGAGAAGTCATCCTTCACTGTGGTTCTAGCTTGCCATGCTAATGGCCAGAAACTTCCACCCATGGTGATATTCAAAAGGAAGACCTTGCCAAAAGAGACCTTTCCAGCCGGCGTCATCATAAAAGCTAACTCGAAGGGATGGATGAAGAAAAGATGAGCGAGTGGTTAAGGTAAGTTTAAGTTTACGCGAAGAGGCCGGGTGGCTTTTTTCACGCAGCTCTGTCCATGTTGATATACGTATGTTTGTGATTGCACATTTGCGTACATTTTGGGAGTGAACAGAGTTGTTAGAACGCTGGTTTTTAATATATTATTAAAGTTTGACTGACCTATCTGACTGTTTTTTTTGACATTCCTTTAGCGCAGTTAGATGCGGCTTACAACACCGGGCGGCTTATAGGTGGACAAAGTTTTGAAATATGCCGTTCATTGAAGGCGCGGCTTATAACCCAGGGTGCCTTATGGTGCGGAAAATACGGTAATTGGCTTTACTTTAACAAAAAATCTTAGGGTACATTAAACATATGTTTATTATTGCAATTTTGTCCTTAAATAAAATAGTGAACATACAAGACAACTTGTCTTTTAGTAGTAAGTAAACAAACAAAGTCTCCTAATTAGTCTGCTGACGTATGCAGTAACATATTGTGTCATTTATACACCTATTATTTTGTCAACATTATAAAGGACAAACTGTAAAAATGTATTATTATTAGGGATGTCCGATAATGGCTTTTTTGCCGATATCCGATATTCCGATATTGTCCAACTCTTAATTACCGATACCGATATCAACCGATACTGATATATACAGTCGTGGAATTAACACATTATTATGACTAATTTGGACAACCAGGTATGGTGAAGATAAGGTCCTTTTTAAAAAAAAATCATAAAATAAAATAAAATAAATCAATTTAAAAAAATTCTTGAATAAAAAATAAAGTAAAACAATATAAAAACAGTTACATAGAAACTTATTACCGTATTTTCCGCACTATTAGCCGCACCTAAAAACCACAAATTTACTCAAAAGCTGACAGTGCGGCTTATAACCCGGTGCGCTTTATATATGGATTAATATTAAGATTCATTTTCATAAAGTTTCGGTCTCGCAACTACGGTAAACAGCCGCCATCTTTTTTCCCCGTAGAAGAGGAAGTGCTTCTTCTTCTACGCAAGCAACCGCCAAGGTAAGCACCCGCCCCCATAGAACAGGAAGCGCTTCTTCTTCTACTGTAAGCAACCACCCGCCCGCGTAGAAGAAGAAGCGCGCGGATATTACGTTTCATTTCCTTTGTGTGTTTACATCTGTAAAGACCACAAAATGGCTCCTACTAAGCGACAGGTTTCCAAGACGCAATCTCTCCATCCGCACACGGACTACTATTTCACAGCAACTGCCTAAAGACTTTCAAGAAAAGCTGGCTACTTTCCGTGCATATTGTAAAAACAAGATAGCTGAAAAAAAGATCCGGCCAGAGAACATTATCAACATGGACGAGGTTCCACTGACTTTTGATATTCCTGTGAACCGCACTGTGGATACAACGGGAGCACGTACGGTGAATATTCGCACCACAGGGAATGAGAAGTCATCCTTCACTGTGGTTCTAGCTTGCCATGCTAATGGCCAGAAACTTCCACCCATGGTGATATTCGAAAGGAAGACCTTGCCAAAAGAGACCTTTCCAGCCGGCGTCATCATAAAAGCTAACTCGAAGGGATGGATGAAGAAAAGATGAGCGAGTGGTTAAGGTAAGTTTAAGTTTACGCGAAGAGGCCGGGTGGCCTTTTTCACGCAGCTCCGTCCATGTTGATATACGACTCCATGCGCGCCCACATCACGCTGGTTTTAATATATTATTAAAGTTTGACTGACCTATCTGACTTTTTTTGACATTCCTTTAGCGCAGTTAGATCCGGCTTATAACACGGGGCGTCTTATAGGTGGACAAAGTTTTGAAATATGCCGTTCATTGAAGGCGCGGCTTATAACCCAGGGCGCCTTATGGTGCGGAAAATACGGTAATCATAGAAATGGCACTCTGTTATTGAAAAGGTTTTAATTTTGATTCAAGAACCGTTTTGAATCGAATCGAATCGTTAGCCCCAAGAATCGGACGGAATCAGACACACACGTCACATTGGGACTACGTGTGTGTGTGTGTGTGTGTGTGTGTGTGTGTGTGTGTGTGTGTGTTCTGGCAATGCTTACTTAATGGGGACATCGCTCTGTTTACACAGTCACCTTTAGGGGACTTTTGACGGTATGGGCACAAAAAAAAACAGGTCCCTTTTTAAATGATAGTCAGATCCATTCTGAAGATGCCCAAGTGATTTTTAAGCTTTTCATACAGCATGATTATAACACACCTTAAAGTATGATTCACATTCAGAATTTTCCATCCTTCTCTATATGGTAGTTGGAGTTGCAGACAACTTCATTACTGCTAAATATCAGTTTTCAGTACCGTATTTTTAGGACTACCGTATTTTCCGCACCATAAGCCGCCCTGGGTTATAAGCCGCGCCTTCAATGAACGGCATATTTCAAAACTTTGTCCACCTATAAGCCGCCCCGTGTTATAAGCCGCATCTAACTGCGCTAAAGGAATGTCAAAAAAACAGTCAGATAGGTCAGTCAAACTTTAATAATATATTAAAAACCAGCGTGATGTGGGCGCGCATGGAGTCGTATATCAACATGGACGGAGCTGCGTGAAAAAAGCCACCCGGCCTCTTCGCGTAAACTTACCTTAACCACTCGCTCATCTTTTCTTCATCCATCCATCCCTTCGAGTTAGCTTTTATGATGACGCCGGCTGGAAAGGTCTCTTTTGGCAAGGTCTTCCTTTTGAATATCACCATGGGTGGAAGTTTCTGGCCATTAGCATGGCAAGCTAGAACCACAGTGAAGGATGACTTCTCATTCCCTGTGGTGCGAATATTCACCGTACGTGCTCCCGTTGTATCCACAGTGCGGTTCACAGGAATATCAAAAGTCAGTGGAACCTCGTCCATGTTGATAATGTTCTCTGGCCGGATCTTTTTTTCAGCTATCTTGTTTTTACAATATGCACGGAAAGTAGCCAGCTTTTCTTGAAAGTCTTTAGGCAGTTGCTGTGAAATAGTAGTCCGTGTGCGGATGGAGAGATTGCGTCTTTTCATGAACCGGAAACCTGTCGCTTAGTAGGAGCCATTTTGTGGTCTTTACAGATGTAAACACACAAAGGAAATGAAACGTAATATCCGCGCGCTTCTTCTTCTTCTTCTACGGGGGCGGGTGGTTGCTTACAGTAGAAGAAGAAGCGCTTCCTCTTCTATGGGGGCGGGTGCTTACCTTGGCGGTTGCTTGCGTAGAAGAAGAAGCGCTTCCTGTTCTACGGGGAAAAAAGATGGCGGCTGTTTACCGTAGTTGCGAGACCTAAACTTTATGAAAATGAATCTTAATATTAATCCATATATAAAGCGCACCGGGTTATAAGCCGCACTGTCAGCTTTTGAGTAAATTTGTGGTTTTTAGGTGCGGCTAATAGTGCGGAAAATACGGTATATATATATCGCAGTTTTTTTCTTAGTTTGGCCGGGAGTGTGACTTATACTCAGGAGCAGCTTATGTGTGTAATTATTAACACATTGCCGTAAAATATCAAATAAAATTATTTAGCTCATTCACGTAAGAGACTAGACCAGGGGTCGGCAACCTTTACCAGTCAAAGAGCCATTTTGACCAGTTTCACAAATTAAAGAAAACAATGGGAGCCACAAGATTTTTTCGAAATTTATAATGAAATAACACTGCATACAAAGTTTTTTTTTTGCTTTGTGCTATGTATAAAACCAAGGGTCTCAGACACGTGGCTCACATCTTGATATGAAATTTGAATGTTAGTGCGGCCCGCGGGTTTTATATGAATGATGTAGCCCGGAAAAGATAGGGCTGCATGGGATTCTGGGTATTTGTTCTGTTGTGTTTATGTTGTGTTAAGGTGCAGCTGTTCTCCTGATATGTGTTTGTCATTCTTGTTTGGTTTTGGTTCAAAGTGTGGCGCATTATTAGTAAGTGTTAAAGTTGTTTTATATGGTCACCGTCAGTGTACCGTATTTTCCGCACTATAAGGCGCACCTAAAAACCACAAATGTTCTCAAAAGCTGACAGTGCGCCTTATAACCCGGTGCACTTTATATATGGATTAATATTACGATTCATTTTCATAAAGTTTCGATCTCGCAACTACGGTAAACAGCCGCCATCTTTTTTCCCGGTAGAACAGGAAGCGCTTCTTCTTCTACGCAAGCAACCGCCAAGGTAAGCACCCGCCCCCATAGAACAGGAAGCGCTTCTTCTTCTACTGTAAGCAACCACCCGCCCGCGTAGAAGAAAAAGCGCGCGGATGTTACGTTTCATTTCCTTTGTGTGTTTACATCTGTAAAGACCACAAAATGGCTCCTACTAAGCGACAAGGATCCGGTTCATGAAAAGACGCAATCTCTCCATCCGCACACGGATTACTATTTCACAGCAACTGATATTCCTGTGAACCGCACTGTGGATACAACGGGAGCACGTACGGTGAATATTCTCACCACAGGGAATGAGAAGTCATCCTTCACTGTGGTTCTAGCTTGCCATGCTAATGGCCAGAAACTTCCACCCATGGTGATATTCAAAAGGAAGACCTTGCCAAAAGAGACCTTTCCAGCCGGCGTCATCATAAAAGCTAACTCGAAGGGATGGATGAAGAAAAGATGAGCGAGTGGTTAAGGTAAGTTTAAGTTTACGCGAAGAGGCCGGGTGGCTTTCTTCACGCAGCTCCGTCCATGTTGATATACGATTCCATGCGCGCCCACATCACGCTGGTTTTAATATATTATTAAAGTTTGACTGACCTATTTGACTGTTTTTTTGACATTCCTTTAGCGCAGTTAGATGCGGCTTACAACACGGGGCGGCTTATAGGTGGACAAAGTTTTGAAATATGCCGTTCATTGAAGGCGCGGCTTATAACCCAGGGCGCCTTATGGTGCGGAAAATACGGTAACCTGTGTGGCTGTTGACCAAGTATGCCTTGCTGTCACGTACGTGTGTGCAGGCAGAAGGTGCATACTGAATAACAAGGGGTTGGGCTGGCACGCTGTTAATACAGATTATAGAGGGAGCCAAATACTGTACTATTATGGCACGCCCTTATTATAACTTTATTATAACTGTAAGGGTGAAAATCTGAGATTATTAATCCCAAGGGTTTTTCCTGGAGAGGCACTGAAATCCGGAAGTCTCCGGGGAAAATCGGGTGGATCGGCAAGTAAGCTGCTGAGCCGCATCAGAGGGATCAAAGAGCCGCTTGCGGCTCCGGAGCCGCGGGTTGCCGACCCCTGGACTAGACGTATAAGATTTCATGGGACTTAGCGATTAGGAGTGACAGATTGTTTGGTAAACGTATAGCATGTTCTATATGTTATAGTTATTTGAATGACTCTTACCATAATATGTTACGTTAACATACCAGTTGGTTATTTATGCCTCATATAACGTACACTTATTCAGCCTGATGTTCACTATTCTTTATTTATTTTAAATTGCCTTTCAAATGTCTATTCTTGGTGTTGGCTTTTATCAAATAAATTTCCACAAAAAATGCGACTTACACTCCGAAAAATACGGTAATGTCACAGAAGATGCAGGATTTGCTTTAACATTTAAGTGGTGAAACTTCCTATAAGAGGACAGCTGTAGTGCTGTATTTTGACCATCATGTCATATGTCACTTGAATTTTAAAAAATTAATTATTTTTTTTATTATAAATGGTCCTCAGTAGTCACGTACAAATTTGTGTGAATTATGCAAAATTATTTAAATTTGGTCCCCATGAACCATATGAACTCTTTTTTTTCCCCCAGGGTACCCAGTAAGAATGATCAGCACATTACTTCATCAATCCAGAGATTTAAAGACGTGTATGAGCTAACTGGGCAGTGGCCATTTTACACCATTTTTTATGCCTCCACCACCTGTAGAAAGGGTGGTCCCCACAAGTCATGATCAAAAACTTGGTCCCCATTCCAAATGATAACCAGTATGTGTGTGTGGGAACTCACGGCTTTAGTGATTTCCGTGTCTTCGTCAAACGAGTCGTCGTCTTCCGTATCGACGATGGTGAACTCGTACACCTGGACGCGATCCAAACGTTTCAAACACCTTGTTTCTGGCAGCCAGGGCGTCAGGGAGTGTCTTGTCCTCACCTGGTCGTCTGCAGACAAAGACGCGTCGTCTTCGCCGTAGTCGTCGGAATGGACAGACTCCACCTCGAATTCCACGCTGAAGTTGTCGCTGTCAGACTCGGCTGCAGCAGTCGTGACCTCCGACCTCCCTCCCTGTGCACACACACACACGGGCTCAGTAAAGCACGTACGTGTGTGTGTGTGTGTGTGTGTGTGTGTGTGTGTGTGTGTGTGTGTGTGTGCGTGTGTACTCACAGCGCTGTGAGAGTTGGACGACTGTCTGTCCCCCGCAGCTGCCAGTCCACCAATCACACACCAGGACAGGCTGTCATCAAAGGTCAGGGAGTAACTGTCCGACCTCCTCCTCTTTGGACCGTCCTCATCCTCCTCTGAGGCCTCCTCTTCCTTATCCTCCTCTATGCTGTGGGAGGGGCCTGGGGGTGTCACAAGGGGGAGGAGTTTAGCTGTTTTCCCTTCAATGACTAAGGAAGCAGTGCTTTGTTGCATGTACCGTATTTTCCGCACCATAAGCCGCCCTGGGTTATAAGCCGCGCCTTCAATGAACGGCATATTTCAAAACTTTGTCCACCTATAAGCCGCCCCGTGTTATAAGCCGCATCTAACTGCGCTAAAGGAATGTCAAAAAAACAGTCAGATAGGTCAGTCAAACTTTAATAATATATTAAAAACCAGCGTGATGTGGGCGCGCATGGAGTCGTATATCAACATGGACGGAGCTGCGTGAAAATAGCCACCCGGCCTCTTCGCGTAAACTTACCTTAACCACTCGCTCATCTTTTCTTCATCCATCCCTTCGAGTTAGCTTTTATGATGACGCCGGCTGGAAAGGTCTCTTTTGGCAAGGTCTTCCTTTTGAATATCACCATGGGTGGAAGTTTCTGGCCATTAGCATGGCAAGCTAGAACCACAGTGAAGGATGACTTCTCATTCCCTGTGGTGCGAATATTCACCGTACGTGCTCCCGTTGTATCCACAGTGCGGTTCACAGGAATATCAAAAGTCAGTGGAACCTCGTCCATGTTGATAATGTTCTCTGGCCGGATCTTTTTTTCAGCTATCTTGTTTTTACAATATGCACGGAAAGTAGCCAGCTTTTCTTGAAAGTCTTTAGGCAGTTGCTGTGAAATAGTAGTCCGTGTGCGGATGGAGAGATTGCGTCTTTTCATGAACCGGAAACCTGTCGCTTAGTAGGAGCCATTTTGTGGTCTTTACAGATGTAAACACACAAAGGAAATGAAACGTAATATCCGCGCGCTTCTTCTTCTTCTACGCGGGCGGGTGGTTGCTTACAGTAGAAGAAGAAGCGCTTCCTGTTCTATGGGGGCGGGTGCTTACCTTGGCGGTTGCTTGCGTAGAAGAAGAAGCACTTCCTCTTCTACGGGGAAAAAAGATGGCGGCTGTTTACCGTAGTTGCGAGACTGAAACTTTATGAAAATGAATCTTAATATTAATCCATATATAAAGCGCACCGGGTTATAAGCCGCACTGTCAGCTTTTGAGTAAATTTGTGGTTTTTAGGTGCGGCTAATAGTGCGGAAAATACGGTAAATAAATAGTTTGGATTTTGATTCCGTGTTGACGTGCAAGTTTTGTGACGGCGGCTGGCTCCTCCCCCTTCCATCCCGATGCTGGTATTAATTTTGGTACTTTTGTATGTTATTATGTGCTAATTTTTTAATGATAAAATAAAAAAAATGTTTATGTAACATTTAAAATGAGATGATTATGCTAGTTGTGCTGTCCAGTTGTTATATATTGGTTTCTTTTTATAGTATCCTTTGCAAGTATAATAGACTTTGCTTGCAGTTGCAATTCGAAGACATTAGATGGCAGTACTGACTACTCAGTGGCATAGTGGTTAGAGATCGGTAGGTTGTGAGTTCAAACCCCGGCCGAGTCATACCAAAGACTATAAAAATGGGACCCATTACCTCCCTGCTTGGCACTCAGCATCAAGGGTTGGAATTGGGGGTTTAAATCACCAAAAATGATTCCCGGGCTTGACCACTGCTGCTGCTCACTGCTCCCCTCACCTCCCAGGGGGTGATCAAGGGTGATGGGTTAAAAGCAGAGAATAATTCCGCCACACCTTGTGTGTGTGTGTGTGTGTCTGACAATCACTTTTAACTGAACTGTATTAGCTATGATGTGTTGCCTGGTTTTAAAGTTGAATGTACCAGTCTAATCTAATGTTGCGCCCTACAAAGTGTTTGAACATCAAACAATGTATTTATTACACATTTGGTGTTTGATTGTAACATGCATCTTAGTTGTAGTTTCCATTACCAAATTTGAAGGTGTTGAAATTGCCACGTAAGGTCATTAATGCTAAGCAGAAGCATATATATGACAAAGCCAATGCAAATTAGGTAAATCATTAATGCTAAAAAGAAGCATATATATGACAAAACCAATACAAATTAGGTAAGGTCGTTAATGCTAAGAAGAAGCATATATATGACAAAGCCAATGCAAATTAGGTAAGGTCATTAATGCTAAGAAGAAGCATATATATGACAAAGCCAATGCAAATTAGGTAAGGTCATTAATGCTAAGAAGAAGCATATATATACAGTATATGACAAAGCCAATGTAAATTAGCATCGAGCTAGTGCATTTTGGGAAAGTGTAGCCTTACTGTACGTTTAAGCGTTTTTTTTTTTAAATCAGGCTCAAAATTGAAATATTAGCCAGTGTTGCTTGAGAAATTGTTTCTTCGCCAAGTGTTTAGTCCGCAAACAGACATGACACTACAAGCAACAAAATTATCGAAATTTGGAAACGTTTGATTTTACGTTAATTGATACCCGTATAGAAGTACCGAATTCGGTACCCATCCCTATGTGGCGGCGACGTGGACCGTAGGCGCTGTGATTGGTTGTCTTGTGCTACATGACATCCTGTATGTACAAGTCGTTCCCAGGACGCACAGCTGACCTTCGCCGACGCCATTTCTGATTTGGGATCAACACTTTGCAATAAAAGCGAGCGTTGAAACACGTCCGTGAGTTACAGCTACAACAACGCCCCACATTGTTCGCCTGCGGCAAAAGTAGCAAATAAATAGTCGACCGCTTCCATGGGTTGACCCCTGGAAAACGGCGCTCCTAGTGTTTTGGCAGAGACATGCACATTAAGAGTTTTGAAGGGATCAAGATGGCGTAGTCTTCACTCACCTGTGTCGTTGCTTCTGCAGCTCCTACGCCGCCGCCTCCTTTGTCTCCTCCTGTTTGGTGTTGTGGAGCAACTTGCAGCTTCCTAATTGGGTCCAAACACAAGGACACAGATCAGGAGGATGCTTGTGGGGAGATTTTTCACAAGTTGCCGTTACGAACCTGTCTGACCTGCGTCTGCTCCACCTGGCTGCTGCTGCTGCTTGCTTCACCTAAACTTTGCGAGGAGTCTGAAAAGACACGTTCAATCCATCATGTGTCTCTTTAGCGGCTGCACGATCAATCATGTGTCTCTTTAGCGGCTGCACAGGTGTCGTCAGGAGGACTTACCTTCTTGGCTCGTCGCAGCCACCAGGTTCTTGGTGAGCACGGTAAATAAAACCCTGAAACGACACCAAAAAAAGCTTTGAATGTCATCTTCATCGCCAAGTTGGCGCCTTAAGATTTTCACATTATCAGACTGGCCACTAAAAACAGAATCTACTGTTAAATGCTGAATGCCATGCATAATGACAGTCAGGTTTCAAGAGACCGTTCATTGGTCACTAAACACTCACCTACCCCCTCTTGAACTAAACTATGTTGAAACAGCCACTTCAAACCATACTTGCCAACCCTCCCGGATTTCCCGGGAGACTCCCGAAAACCTCCCGGGACAAATTTTCTCCCGAAAATCTCCCGAAATTCAGGCGGAGCTGGAGGCCACGCCCCCTCCAGCTCCATGCGGACCTGAGTCCGCTTTCCCACGATATAAACAGCGTGCCCGCCCAATCACATTATAACTGTAGAATGATCGATAGCGAGTTCTTGGTTTCTTATGTGGGTTTATTGTTAGGCAGTTTCATTAACGTCCTCCCAGCGCGGTAACAACACACAACAGCAGCGGTCACGTTTTTTGCCTACCGTAAAGCAGTTCGTCTGCCGTAAACAGCAATGTTGTGACACTCTTAAACAGGACAATACTGCCAACTATAACATCAATAACATATACGGCTTTTAGAGAGTGCAGTGCACAACTGCGCACACAACAAGGAGACGAAGCAGAAGAACGAGGAAGATACAGCCACGGCGACGCTGACGACGAGTAAGATGAAGAAATACGTTTTGTTGCACCTTTCCTGCCTGAGTCCGGCGATTAGTTGCAAATCTTGCTTTATTGATTGCTTGCACACAGCCAATCCAACACAAAACAAACCAGTCCCCGCCCGCACTCACGCTACCGCTCCCTCTCTTCTCTCGCCCACACACTCACTGACGTCACTCACCTCACATGCTCACCTATTAAAGGGCCACACACACACACACATACACTACTCTCATAACAGCTTGTAAGTTCCAAGCCGCAGCTGCGATTGGACCTGGATAGCCTCCGGGAAGAAGTAGTGGACTACCAAGTGCTTGGCACTGAAGATCTTCCTCAGGAAGCAAAGATTGACCGGTTTTGGGCCATGGTAGGGAGGGATGGAAGATTCCAGACTCTAATGCATTTGATGAAAGCACTTTCATCAAATGTGTGCCACACATCAATGCATCATCAGAGAGGGTGTTCAGCATTGTTAGAAAAATAGTGACAGAGAATAGAACAAGGATGGACAATTCAACCCTTAACTCAACAATGAGTAGATGAGTGTTATGTGTGTGTATATGTGTAAATAAATGAACACTGAAATTCAAGTATTTCTTTTATTTATATACACCCATCCATCCATCCATTTTCTACCGCTTATTCCCTTTGGGGTCGCGGGGGGCGCTGGAGCCTATCTCAGCTACAATCGGGCGGAAGGCGGGGTACACCCTGGACAAGTCGCCACCTCATTGCAGATTTATATACACATATATATATATATATAAAAAAATCAGTGAATTCTAGCGATATATATATATATATATATATATATTTATTTTATTTTATATATATTTATATACACATATACCGTATTTTCCGCACTATAAGGCGCACCTAAAAACCACAAATTTTCTCAAAAGCTGACAGTGCGCCTTATAACCCGGTGCGCTTTATATATGGATAAATATTAAGATTCATTTTCATAAAGTTTCGGTCTCGCAACTTCGGTAAACAGCCGCCATCTTTTTTCCCGGTAGAACAGGAAGCGCTTCTTCTTCTACGCAAGCAACCGCCAAGGTAAGCACCCGCCCCCATAGAACAGGAAGCGCTTCTTCTTCTACTGTAAGCAACCACCCGCCCGCGTAGAAGAAGAAAAAGCGCGCGGATATTATCATTTCCTTTGTGTGTTTACATCTGTAAAGACCACAAAATGGCTCCTACAAAGCGACAGGGATCCGGTTCATGAAAAGACGCAATCTCTCCATCCGCACACGGATTACTATTTCACAGCAACTGATATTCCTGTGAACCACACTGTGGATACAACGAGAGCACGTACGGTGAATATTCGCACCACGGGGAATGAGAAGTCATCCTTCACTGTGGTTCTAGCTTGCCATGCTAATGGCCAGAAACTTCCACCCATGGTGATATTCAAAAGGAAGACCTTGCCAAAAGAGACCTTTCCAGCCGGCGTCATCATAAAAGCTAACTCGAAGGGATGGATGAAGAAAAGATGAGCGAGTGGTTAAGGTAAGTTTAAGTTTACGCGAAGAGGCCGGGTGGCTTTTTTCACGCAGCTTCGTCCATGTTGATATACGATTCCATGCGCGCCCACATCACGCTGGTTTTAATATATTATTAAAGTTTGACTGACCTATTTGACTGTTTTTTTGACATTCCTTTAGCGCAGTTAGATGCGGCTTACAACACGGGGCGGCTTATAGGTGGACAAAGTTTTGAAATATGCCGTTCATTGAAGTTAAAGTTAAAGTTAAAGTACCAATGATTGTCACACACACACTAGGTGTGGCGAAATTATTCTCTGCATTTGACCCATCACCCTTGATCACCCCCTGGGAGGTGAGGGGAGCAGTGGGCAGCAGCGGTGGCCGCGCCCGGGAATCATTATAACCCAGGGCGCCTTATGGTGCGGAAAATACGGTGTATATATATATAAAATAAAATAAATATATATATATATATATATATATCGCTAGAATTCACTGAAAGTCAAGTATTTCTTAGATATGTATATATATATATATATATATATATATATATATATATATATATATATATATATATATATATATATCTATGAAATACTTGACTTGGTGAATTCTAGCTGTAAATATACTCCTCCCCTCTTAACCACGCCCCTAACCACACCCCCCGCCCCAACCACGCATTTAATTATCAGACCTTTTTTTCATTTGACAAAAAGCACACTGGGGGTAAAAACAAGTGTAAAAGAAAAGGAAAAAATGGAATTCGGAATTCTGAGGGCCCCACTAACTTGTGTCTTACCGAGGTTCTTTGACTGAGAAGCTGTCAACGCCAAGCACGCGGCCCAGCTCATCATGGGAGCAGTGCACGATGTGTTGCTGCTTCTGGTCATACAGCTGCTTCTGGATGATGTATTGACCCAGGTAGAACATCACCTGAAAGGACATTTGAGCACCGTTTGTCACATGATGTTGGGAACCTTCTTCTTCTAAAAGTCTGTGATGCCATACCTCCTTCATGGTAAGGACATCTTTGGTGGCTCCTGCCAGCTGCAGCAAAGAGCACAACCCCTCCTTGGGTCGGACCTGAACCACGAGAAGCTTGATAGTGAGAACCTAAGTAGGCAACTAGTGTGGTAACTGCTAGTAACAAGCAGCACTGACCAGTTTGTTGTCGTCAGAGGTGTCCATGTTGTATTTGTTAGATGATCTGGACAATCTACACACACACACAAAAAGAAGAGCACAACTGTAACAACAGTCTGCAGGCTATGTCCACTTTCTTGTACGCTTTTTGTTTAAGTCAAGAGCACATATTCACAACATAAAATCAGTCTAACATCTTTAAAATACGTAATCTAAGCTCCATAAAGGACTTCTTACCAGAGAGTGCAGTCAGTGGTCCATGATGTGCAAGACATGCAGAGGTAAAGTGCAGAAGGAGTGGGAGACAAGTGCGGCAGCGTCCCCTTATAGAGCGACTGAGACATGTCAGGACTAGACCAGACTTACGCTAGGCTGCCTCTAGTTCATTCCGGCCTATCAGGGCCAGCTGGGCTGAGTCAGCACCGCACACACACAGACTGCAACAGCTGATTGAATCATCGTAGTAGACATGCCGGGACAAGTCTGACGTGACTCACGGATCGCCTAGTGACAACCAGGCCCCATCCCAGCTAAACTAGAGCGACTAAAAGTGACAATATTAACATCACAGATTATGTTTTCATTTACAGGGTTAAGTTATAGTTGTGGTGGCTCGCCACCTCAAACAGATTTGGCACCGATGGAAGGGTTTCTTACCTAATGCATTTTCTTGGTCATCTTTTGATTGGTTTGTTCCATTGAGTAATGAGCTATAACATACGCCACAGACTCAGTGCGTATTTTAAGGAAAATAGCTGAAATAAACTATTTTCATGCTTGCCATAACGTTCATTTTTGTTAAATAAATGCACATCATCAACATTGAAATTTAATTTTTAACATGTGCGCGTTAATAAAAGTACTTTTTTTAAAACGTTCCACTTCCCGCACGCCACCGCTCTCATTGCGCTGCAATGCAGCAGCCATAGGGAAACTATGTCTGCGTATTTAAAGTTCCGGGAACTCTTTGCGGCCCACATTTGATCAATTTTATATTACTTCATACCTGCCAACTTTTGAAATCAGAAAAACCTAGTAGCCAGGGTCCAAGGGCCGCAGGCCTCGGTAGGTCCAGGACAAAGTCCTGGTGGAGGGTTCAGGGCTTCGCCCCCCGACGCAAAATGATTATTAGCATTCAGACAGGTTAAAATGTTGCTAAAACCATCACTTTTCTATCAGTCACAGTGACTTTTCAAAACAAAAATATTACAGCAAAAATCATATGGGTTGATTGACATGTTTATTCTGTAAGCTAACTTCAATAGTTTGAAATTATTTTGACAGTTAATGCCAGTTATCCTGTCAACCTTTCACAAGACTTCAATTTGTTAATTGAAAGTATAAACAGTATAAACACTTTTTACAGTAAACAAATGGTAAAACAGTACTAAACAATTCCATTAAAAAAAAAATTGGTGTCATTAACTTTCTGTCCAAGCTTGTATAATCTACTGCCTTGTTCAATTGTAAAAAATATTCTGTGCCTAAAATTCACATTTCTATCACAATTATCATACTGTAAACATGGTAAGCTAACTTCATTAAAATTAATAGTCCTGTCAATAGCATGGAATTACAATTCAAATGTAGTTTTTTGTAAGCCTTTCAAAATAATTCAAAATATGAAAAATTAATGAAAATTAATTTAAGCCATCAGACACTTGAAAAGTGGCACATCACATCTCTAATGTAATCATTTGAACTTTTCAACAGAAATAGCACTGCAAAAATATTAAGGACATACTTCTGTATTTTGGTAGTTATGCTGTCAACATTTAACAAGATTTCTTCAACTTGGACTTGTTTTAAATGTTTTATGCCACTTCAAGTTGTCAAAGACGTGCTGTGAAATACAGCCGACAAGATTGCGCACCAAACACGAAGCAAGGCCAAAGCGCATGCGGTGCAGGAGAACAAAGGACTTCTTTCATTTAAGGTTTGTGATAAACCATCAAACTCATTCGTTAAAAGGACTCTATAGTAATATAAAGCGAGTTTTTCTGGACATTATCATGCAAGAAAAGTTTATTTTTGGGACCGCGATCACCGCGTAATGATTTTTAAAGGTTGCATTACAAACATTTAACTGTCCCATGTGATCAGCCAGTGCGATTGGAAGTCCATGCTCAATTATTGCCTCTGTAAATAAAACTTCGGCATTTATCACATCCAAAGAATCTGTTTGGGCGACGAAAAACGTTGAAAGTTTTCCACTTGTATCGCTAGCAACGGCATTAGACATGGTCTTTTACATCGCTAATTCCTCCGTGTCCGATTGAAAAATCTTGTCTGCACAAGGTGCAATTCGCGTAGTTTTCACCCTTTTTTTTTTTTAAATTAATGAAAAACCGTATTTTTTATCACTGCAACCGTAACCCGGAATAGGTTGATGAAAACCGTACGAATTACGGGAAAACCGGAGTAGTTGGCAGGTATGTTACTTATACTCATTAGGTCAATGTTTCTTAACCAAAATATCTGTTTCTCAGCTGTGGTCCGCACGGGCCGCAGCGGTACTCAGTTTCCACCGCTTGTGCCAACAATGACAATTTCAAACAAACAGAATAGGTCTGGAGCTAAAGTCATAGAGAAGTTTCTTAAGCGCAAAAATTATGACTAAAATAGTGAAGCTGTATTTTCATGTGCACTTTAATTATGACAGTTTACTTAAGAAACATTTTATTTATTATTATTGATTTAGTTATAATTTATTTATTTTAGCACTCTGAGTATTGTGAGTCCCTTCTTTGTCAGTAAATTTGATTAGTATTTATTTGTGTGCCTAACCTAAGACTTGACACAAACAAACTCTCATATCATTTAACAAAGTTTATGCTGTTAAACTGTAAACTGTAAGTAGGATAGGTTATTTAATTTAAATATTGAATACAATTAAAATCAAGAGTAAAATGACTTATTCAGTGTTTATATTTGAGTGGACCTTGTGCCTCTTTCTCATGGAGAAGTTGGGTCCCAAGTTCAAAAAGATTTCAGAACCCCTGCATTAGACGATTAATCAAAGCAACAGAAAATAAATCAAGAAATGTATACGATTAATTGTTGCAGCTCTGCTCGGTAATCAAATTCAAGCGAAACAATGATTAGCAAGAGAGCTAAAAAGACAGAGAGCCCCGTTAAGTAAGACTTTGCATACCCGGACAACAATGCTGTGGTCCGGGGGACATTTGCGGACCTTGGCTTGCTCGGGATGGTGTCCTGCTGGCCCCACTATGGACTGGACTCTTACTATTATGTTGGATCCACTATGGACTGGACTCTCACAATATTATGTCAGACCCACTCGACATCCATTGCATTCGGTCTCCCCTAGAGGGGGGGGGGGGGGGGTAACCCACATATGCGGTCCTCTCCAAGGTTTCTCATAGTCATTCACATCGACGTCCCACTGGGGTGAGTTTTTCCTTGCCCTTATGTGGGCTTTGTACCGAGGATGTCGTTGTGGCTTGTGCAGCCCTTTGAGACACTTGTGATTTAGGGCTATATAAATAAACAGATTGATTTTTTTTAAAACCATGGGCACGTTGTAGAAATAAAATAAAACATTTAAAAACCCAGCAAAAATAGGAACTTTTAGAAAAAGATGAAATGTTGCTTATAAAGATGTAACGATTAGAGTATTGCCATTTCAAATTGTAGATATCCTATTACCATGATTTACTACCGCACTTTGAAAAAAACTCAGTGATGCTTATAAAGTTGTAACGATTTCTGTGGTAATGACAAAGCGCAGTAAAATTCCTGACGTTTAGAATGGTTGTTTCAAATTGTAGTTAACGTAAAATCGTGATTGATCACTGCTCTTTGAAAAATCTTTACTCATTTCCTGGATAAGCAGCTAGCGCGCTAATCACTAGTTAACATAATTGTGAACACCGGTTATGACTATATCATAAAAAAAAACATGTTAAAACCTTTACAGTACACATTAAAACGAAGGAAGATGATTAAACACTCAACTAATAATAATGTGCTTTTTGAAAAGCTTGAAGATTGGTTTCATGTTTCTTCTGCTAAGAAAAGTACATTGAGAGCAGAGGTGGGTAGTAACGCGCTACATTTACATCTACTTGAGTAACTTTTGGGATAAATTGTACTTCTAAGAGTAGTTTTAATGCAACATACTTTTACTTTTACTTGAGTATATTTATAGAGAAGAAACGCTACTTTTATCTACATTCAGCTCGCTACTCGCTACTAATTTTTATCGATCTGTTAATGCACGCTTTGTTTGTTTTGGTCTGTCAGACAGACCTTCAAAGTGCCTGCGTTACTGGTGACGTTTCATTCCGTTCCACCAATAAAATGCAGTCACTAGTGACGTTTGACTCCGTTCCACCAATCAGATGCAGTCACTGGTGACGTTGGACCAATCAAACAGAGCCAGGCGGTCACATGACCTGACTTAAACAAGTTGAAAAACTTATTGGGGTGTTACCATTTAGTGGTCAATTGTACGGAATATGTACTGTACTGTGCAATCTACTAATACAAGTTTCAATCAATCAATCAAAAGTGTGAAGGAAAAAAGACCCTTTTTTATTTCAACCGTACATCCCGTCAAAAGCCTAAAGACTGACTGCACAGTTCCTGTCTTCACAATAAAAGTGCCGCTCCATCGCGCCTGCGCTTTCAAAATAAGAGTCTCCGAAAGCCAGCGCAAACAAGCTAGCAAGCTACGGAATTTGCCGCCAATCTATTTCTTGTAAAGTGTGTGAAAACGAATATGGAAGCTGGACAAATAAGATACCAAAAACCAACCACTTTCATGTGGTATTAGACAGAAAGGAGGAACTTTTTTTCTCCTGCATTTGAAAACGTGGACGTTATCATCACTACTGTCTGATTACAATCAATGCAAGTCATCAGAATCAGGTAATACACCAACTTATATTCTTGTCAACATGAAAGAAAGGAACCTATATGTGTTAAACATGCATGTATATTCATTAAAACACCTTAAACATGTAAACAAAAACGGCAAAATAAATAAATATAAATGATATACTGTATATATCAATGTATGTGTATATATGTGTATATATATATATATATGTATATATATATATATATATATATATATATATATATATATGATATGTGTGTGTATGTTACTCATCAGTTACTCAGTACTTGAGTAGTTTTTTCACAACATACTACTCTAGCTACTCTACCCACCTCTGATTGAGAGTCTGCTATGTATTTAAAAATAAAACTTGGTGTTTGTACAATACATTTTTGAGCACATTGAACAATGCTTTGATCATTTTGGTCACAAGAACAGTGATATGAGCTTTTCATATTCATACATCTCTAGTTTGATTACTTATATTTGTGTGTACCCATTTACACACATGAAAACTGAGTACTCACAGACAGTTGAGATGATGCCTAGCAGAGGGGAGCTATTACAATAATATGAAATAAACAGAACATTCGATTGGTTTTCTAAGCAAGAGTTGAGTTTGAGAAGGTTTGGTGGTTTTACTTTGGGATTTGGGACGAGCTTGCAGACGTTAATACCAAAGAAGCGCTTTGTTGCGTCACTGTGACGTCACAGACACAAGCAATATGCCCGGGCTTGTCCTGCCACTCTCTCACTTGCTATGTTTATCTATGTTGTACAATTTGAACCTCGTCACTCCAACATCGAGTAGACAATACCGATACACTCATTTCCCACAAGTTAGCACTGCAATGATTTAAGAGCATGAACACAGAAAATAAATCACCTTTTTCCGCACATTTATCCGTATGTTACCTCCTTTTAGCGTAGTTTAAACCGATTTCAAAATACGTTCGGTTTGGCAGTAAAAACTATCTATCACTGAACGATTATCCCAACCCCAAATAAAAGGTAGACATGAGTCCACAAAAAATGTACTCGCTAAGGCTAAAGCGCGTTAGCTCAGAAGAGTTTCTGACCGTCCGCCCAGGCAGGAAAGTCCGAGGCTTCGCGGCCTACTAGCACACGGCTAACTTGTGCAAACAACTGCATTTAAACGCGTAGCTAAGAGGTTGTGGTGAGAATAATGCGTTGGTTTAAGCAGTGATTGACTTACCCTTTTTTTGTCCACGGAGGGTTTAATCCAATTTGGCTTTCAAAAGATAAATTGTACAGGTTACAGAACAGTTGAAACTACCGCTCATGTTATATACGCGTGTTGTCGTTGTGGTAGCGCCTCTGGTGGCCAAACGCCGACACTGCCTCTCAGCGGCTCATCCAGCCAGTCATTTGACTTCTCTAATCTTTTAAATACAATGTTCTTACAACATTTTTTTTTTATATAAGCAAATGATATAAAAACACGTACTTTTATTTCGAATTGACTTGAAACATTGAGATCACTTTTTAAAATAAATATCCATGCTATTGGAATTGTTTCAATTCTAGTTGTACTGATTATTTTAGTTTTCTTATTGTTTGCATACAACATAGAAACTTTGACCCCAAAGGAAATTTAAGATAACTAAACATAAATGATCATTACTAACCAAATCTGAATTTAATTCATAACCAAACAATTAAATATTTGGTTGCAGTGTTAGCTGGTCTGCTTCAAATGAACAACTCGCCAGTAGAGGAAAAGAGGCTGTTATTTATTAGAAAATACAAACAACGCACGGGTCCTCATGGCTGTAACTCATAGCCGAGAGGGTCAAGTCCCTGGTCCAACAGAGCGAGGGATGACTCCCTCAATTTGAGAAGAAACCTCTTCAGCTCCTCTTTGGAGAACACCTGAGATTTTTGGGGAGAAGCAACATAAACAGATTGTAAACTGCAATTTTTGGGGGGGAATTTTGCCTATCATTCAGAATCCTTACATGAGACAGGTACACATTTTTTTATTTTCTTTTTAATGCCTTACAACTCGTAAATTGTTAGAATAATTCAGCTAACAATGGAGCCAATGGGAGTTGCTCTTTTCAGACTATAAAGCGCTCTAAGAAACATCCATCAACGTTTGATATACATGTAAGTATATATGAAATGTAATAACATGTAATATTTACGTATTTTGGTCATTTTAAGCATACGGCAGTGTATTAATTTGACAGGCGCGTCACAACGTTCGTGGGGCGGTATAGCTCGGTTGGTAGAGCGGCCGTGCCAGCAACTTGAGGGTTGCAGGTTCGATCCCCGCTTCCGCCATCCTAGTCACTGCCGTTGTGTCCTTGGGCAAGACACTTTACCCACCTGCTCCCAGTGCCACCCACACTGGTTTAAATGTAACTTAGATATTGGGTTTCACTATGTAAAGCGCTTTGAGTCACTAGAGAAAAGCGCTATATAAATATAATTCACTTCACTTCACTTCACTATTTCCTTCAACAACAACAACACTACTAATCATGACAGACTTCATTAGAGCCATCAAAGACTACTCTGGGACAAATAATGATTAAGAACCTTTATTTGAAGCCTAAATATAAAGGAGAATGATTTAGAAGTTATAGAAACTGTGTGCTAAACGGATCCAGCGTTAGTGAAAAACAAGCATCATGTAGCATTAATGCTAAGTGCTAAATAACAAATAAAAAGCTATGAACATAAAACAATGACTTACTGTACAATGTCTGCTCTCACTGGGATGCCGACTGATGGAATGTTTATATCTTCCCGTTTGGATTAATAATTAATCGTAATCTTCAAGCAAATAAAAAACAATAAAAAGGTGGGCGCAAACAAGCGTCTTTTCGTGTCTTTCTTGCTATATCTCCGGGCCTACTTGAATGTCAAAGTTGACCAACTTCTTGGTTTATGGCGACAACCTTCTAATATCCAGGTGAGAGGCATGATTTAAAATCAACAAATACATTTCACCAGCTTACAGGTGATCCAGCAGGTCACCGGCTCAATATGTCAGTAAAGCAGCACAAGCTAGTTAACTCGCAGATATGACAGTGCAGCTAAAAAAAAATAAAGAAAGGTTGTCTGTGTTAGCGCATATAATAACAATATTTATAATACTTGGTTAATATCCAGGACACGGCATGTAAATGGAGCATTGTTTGCGGTTTTTAGAGGGCATTATGAGTGTAATATATACTCCCATTCGCTGTATTGTTAGCCACCTCGTGTATGCCGTATTTTATGAATTACAATGCATAAAAAAAAAGAAAAACGTGTGTTCTTGTCTCACATTGGTATTGTGAATGATGTGCAAACTTAAAAAATACGTGAAGTTCCCCTTTAAATAAAACCTAATATTCGTAGCGCTTGCAACTTTATAAAGCCAATGAGGTAATAACGTTACCTGGTATAGGCAATGCTGGTCAGAAGAGATTATGTCAGCGAGTCGTAGCGCCTCCTGGTGTCTGGAAGAGTTCTGCAGGACGTTCAGCAGAAGGAAGCTGAGTCTTGGCAGACACAGCGAACGCAACGCCGCCATCTGGTGGCTGCGCTCTGCGTGCTGTTCTGAGTCCTAAAAACAGTTGATTGTCAATTACCATATTTTCCGCACTATAAGGCGCACCTAAAAACCACAAATTTTCTCAAAAGCTGACAGTGCGCCTTATAACCCGGTGCGTTTTATATATGGATTAATATTAAGATTCATTTTCATAAAGTTTCGGTCTCGCAACTACGGTAAACAGCCGCCATCTTTTTTCCCCGTAGAAGAGGAAGTGCTTCTTCTTCTACGCAAGCAACCGCCAAGGTAAGCACCCGCCCCCATAGAACAGGAAGCGCTTCTTCTTCTACTGTAAGCAACCACCCGCCCCCGTAGAAGAAGAAAAAGCGCGCGGATGTTACCGTACGTTTCATTTCCTTTGTGTGTTTACATCTGTAAAGACCACAAAATGGCTCCTACTAAGCGACAGGGATCCGGTTCATGAAAAGACGCAATCTCTCCATCCGCACACAGACTACTATTTCACAGCAACTGCCTAAAGACTTTCAAGAAAAGCTGGCTACTTTCCGTGCATATTGTAAAAACAAGATAGCTGAAAAAAAGATCCGGCCAGAGAACATCAACAACATGGACGAGGTTCCACTGACTTTTGATATTCCTGTGAACCGCACTGTGGATACAACGGGAGCACGTACGGTGAATATTCGCACCACAGGGAATGAGAAGTCATCCTTCACTGTGGTTCTAGCTTGCCATGCTAATGGCCAGAAACTTCCACCCATGGTGATATTCAAAAGGAAGACCTTGCCAAAAGAGACCTTTCCAGCCGGCGTCATCATAAAAGCTAACTCGAAGGGATGGATGGATGAAGAAAAGATGAGCGAGTGGTTAAGGTAAGTTTACGCGAAGAGGCCGGGTGGCTTTTTTCACGCAGCTCCGTCCATGTTGATATACGACTCCGTGCGCGCCCACATCACGCTGGTTTTTAATATATTATTAAAGTTTGACTGACCTATCTGACTGTTTTTTTGACATTCCTTTAGCGCAGTTAGATGCGGCTTATAACACGGGGCGTCTTATAGGTGGACAAAGTTTTGAAATATGCCGTTCATTGAAGGCGCGGCTTATAACCCAGGGCGCCTTATGGTGCGGAAAATACGGTAAATGTTTGCTGGAATGCATGTTCAGACATGTGAGCAAAAAAAAGGGGAAAAACTGGCGAAAAAAAGAGGAAAACTCCTATCGACACAAAGTGCTGCCACGCAAGCCCTGAAAGAAAATGTTGAAAATCAAGACTACATGTCCTGCAATTGGGTGTATTTCTACCAGGGCTGCACAATTATGGCCAAAATAATAATCACAATTCCATCCATCCATCCATTTTCTACCGCTTATTCCCTTCGGGGCCGCGGGGGGCGCTGGAGCCTATCTCAGCTACAATCGGGCGGAAGACGGGGTACACCCTGGACAAGTCGCCACCTCATCGCAGGGCTAACACAGATAGACAGACAACATTCACACTCACATTCACACACTAGGGCCAATTTAGTGTGTTGTTTAGGTGCATGTCTGTGGCGGTGGGAGGAAGCCGGAGTACCCGGAGGGGACCCACGCAGTCACGGGGAGAACATGCAAACTCCACACAGAAAGATCCCGAGGCCGGGATTGAACTCACGACTACTCAGGACCTTCGTATTGATAATCACAATTATCTTAATCAATATTGAAATTGCAATGTTTAATCACGATTGCTTACTGTTATGTAAAACATATTTTATTACATTTTTCTCTTTTAAACAAACAGTATGTGAACATGGCTTTCATAATAATCAGCAGTGTTGGGAACGCGTTACAAAGTAACGCGTTACTGTAACGCCGTTAGTTTCGGCGGTAACTAGTAATCTAACGCGTTATTTTTTATATTCAGTAACTCAGTTACCGTTACTACATGATGCGTTACTGCGTTATTTTTCATGTAGTATCGGCTAGAAACAGAAGATCTGAGTGTGTTTTATTGCAGCGCTGCTGTGGAAAAGAAAAGGCGTGCTTTCCCCGCAGTTGGGGAGCGCAGGGGAGACGTTCCTCTAGGGCCTATGTACGTCTTCGGGGCTAACAACCTTCACTTTACCCGGCAGTGGGTCTTTACAGCTGAGGGTGAATGACGAGGCCGGCGGTTTGTTGCAACTTTGTGACTTTATTGGACGCAGCCATCCACCAAGCTAGAGCACCAGCACGCACTCCCTGTAGCCGCTCGCTCACCTCTCTCGCCCACTCACTCACTGACGTCACTCACCTCACATGCTGTCATATCTTAAAGGGCCACACACACACACACACACACACACACACACACACACACATACGCTACTCTCATAACAACTAACAAGACATCCTTTCGAAGCCAGAAGTCGAGTTTTTTAACATGGAGACATTCTCAATACTTTTCTTTTGTCGAGCACAAAGAAAATAACATTTTAGTTAAATGTAAGTTGTGTCTTGCATCAAAGATCCTATCTACTTAAAGTTAAAGTTCCATTATGTTGCAGATATTTAAAATAGTTTTGTCAATTTGTGCTGGCCTGAAATAAATTGGCCCTTTGAAACATATCTTTGTCTTTGTGTGTTGTATGTAGACCACATTGCTTTCTGAGTTCAGTGATGCAAATGCATGTCAAGTTGATTAACACATTGTATTATTCTCCAGTGGGGTGAGTTTTTCCTTGCCCTTATGTGGGCTATACCGAGGATGTCGTTGTGGCTTGTGCAGCCCTTTGAGACACTTGTGATTTAGGGCTATATAAATAAACATTGATTGATTGATTGATACTGAAATGAAGGCTAAAAGGGCATTAATGGGAGCCTTAAAAAAAAAGGGGGGGAAAAAGAAGTAACTAAATAGTTACTTTTCACAATAACGCATTACTTTTTGGTGTAAGTAACTGAGTTAGTAACTGAGTTACTTTTGAAATAAAGTAACTAGTAACTGTAACTAGTTACTGGTTTTCAGTAACTAACCCAACACTGATAATCAGTAATAAAATTAAATGTACAAAAGACAAAGGGCTCACTAAAAATAAATTTGTCATTGCAAAGTACGATCATAAAGTGTAAACAATTGAAAAAAAACAAATTAAGCACAAAATGCACATACTACAAGTACAAGGAACACATGTACCACGCACGGTATAAATAGGACACATTTTTGGACAAATAAAACATTATTACATCCGTTAATTTGGTGTGAAGTGTTTTAAATTGCTTTAAACTATCGGCGCAAGTCACTGATTTGTTTAAATGTGCACACCAATGCAGCTTTTCCGTGCAACTCGTTCGGTTCATCTACGCGGGAGCATTTCCGGGTTTTGGGGAACGAGTGGGAGGTTGCCTAAAGAGCGGCGAGGCCTGCGGGCATGTCCCGGGGTTAAAATGCGTGCCTGTTGGCATCCCGTGGGTCACTTTGCGGGAGGGGAGGGCATTGATGTAATAATGCATTTATTTTTTTCCTAATATTTTTGGGAGCTACAGGCGACCAACTGATCTGTCATCCTCCGTTCTCACTCACGATCAGAAGAACCCACTGTCTTTCGGTCTCCCCCTGGTGGTTGGCTGACTGTTTGTTGTTAAACTGATAAGCAGCGCAGCCCACTTTTTCAAAATTATTACCGTCGACGATCACGTTCGTTTAATCGTAACTGCCAAAATCGTGATCACGATTAAAATTCAATTAGTTGTGCAGCCCTAATTTCTACACTATATTTTACCTTTAGATTTATTCTGATCTACCAACCTTTTTTGCCTCCTTTTGACATTTACATGTCCAATGTAATGTGCCACACTTTTCTTTTTTTTAATAGATGATTTACTAATATGATCATCATTCAAAATGTAATTTAAAATTACTTTTTATGCATGAACAAAACATTTCCCATTTAGCAACTCTATCCTATAGCCACGCCACTTGGGTAATACAGGTAAAAGCCAGTAAATTAGAATATTTTGAAAAACTTGATTTATTTCAGTAATTGCATTCAAAAGGTGTAACTTGTACATTATATTTATTCATTGCACACAGACTGATGCATTCAAATGTTTATTTCATTTAATTTTGATGATTTGAAGTGGCAACAAATGAAAATCCAAAATTCCGTGTGTCACAAAATTAGAATATTGTGTAAGGCTAATACAAAAAAGGGATTTTTAGAAATGTTGGCCAACTGAAAAGTATGAAAATGAAAAATATGAGCATGTACAATACTCAATACTTGGTTGGAGCTCCTTTTGCCTCAATTACTGCGTTAATGCGGCGTGGCATGGAGTCGATGAGTTTCTGGCACTGCTCAGGTGTTATGAGAGCCCAGGTTGCTCTGATAGTGGCCTTCAACTCTTCTGCGTTTTTGGGTCTGGCATTCTGCATCTTCCTTTTCACAATACCCCACAGATTTTCTATGGGGCTAAGGTCAGGGGAGTTGGCGGGCCAATTTAGAACAGAAATACCATGGTCCGTAAACCAGGCACGGGTAGATTTTGCGCTGTGTGCAGGCGCCAAGTCCTGTTGGAACTTGAAATCTCCATCTCCATAGAGCAGGTCAGCAGCAGGAAGCATGAAGTGCTCTAAAACTTGCTGGTAGACGGCTGCGTTGACCCTGGATCTCAGGAAACAGAGTGGACCGACACCAGCAGATGACATGGTTGGTTTGGTTTGCATTTCCTTTGGAAATCGAGGTCCCAGAGTCTGGAGGAAGACAGGAGAGGCACAGGATCCACGTTGCCTGAAGTCTAGTGTAAAGTTTCCACCATCAGTGATGGTTTGGGGTGCACACAGCGCAAAATCTACCCGTGCCTGGTTTACGGACCATGGTATTTCTGTTCTAAATTGGCCCGCCAACTCCCCTGACTTTAGCCCCATAGAAAATCTGTGGGGTATTGTGAAAAGGAAGATGCAGAATGCCAGACCCAAAAACGCAGAAGAGTTGAAGGCCACTATCAGAGCAACCTGGGCTCTCATAACACCTGAGCAGTGCCAGAAACTCATCGACTCCATGCCACGCCGCATTAACGCAGTAATTGAGGCAAAAGGAGCTCCAACCAAGTATTGAGTATTGTACATGCTCATATTTTTCATTTTCATACTTTTCAGTTGGCCAACATTTCTAAAAATCCCTTTTTTGTATTAGCCTTAAGTAATATTCTAATTTTGTGACACACGGAATTTTGGATTTTCATTTGTTGCCACTTCAAATCATCAAAATTAAATGAAATAAACATTTGAATGCATCGGTCTGTGTGCAATGAATAAATATAATGTACAAGTTACACCTTTTGAATGCAATTACTGAAATAAATCAAGTTTTTAAAAATATTCTAATTTACTGGCTTTTACCTGTATACATCCGGTGTTGTGACCTGTTTACATCAGTCACGTCAAAAATATACCTTCTTGCTGGCTACTAACAAATACTCTACAACCAACGTTCCCTCTAAGCGCCTGTGCAATTGCGCACTGCTCAAGCGTCCTCTGCGCACGGCAAATCTATGCCACGCACAAAATCAAATTAAAAAATAAGCGTATAACAATTTTCAACACGCGGACACGACGTCATTATTGTTCAAATATTGTAACGTCTGTCGAGACGCTTTGAGGACATGAATTCCATCGATCACTTTATTGAGCAAAATTCTTTGTCGGCCATTAACACATCACCAAAATATTGGTAAAAAAAAATGATATCTAGCAAAACTGGTCATTTTCTGCCGTACAAACTAGACCAGGGGTCGGCAACCTTTACCAGTCAAAGAGCCATTTTGACCAGTTTCACAAATTATAGAAAACAATGGGAGCCGCAAATTTTTTTTGAAATTTTAAATGAAATAACACTGCATGCAAAGTTTTTTTTTTTGCTTTGTGCTATGTATAACCAGGGGTCTCAGACACGCTGCCCACACCTTTATGTGGAATTTGAAAGCTGGTGCGGCACGCGGGTTTTTATTTAATGGCGCTTGTCAGCATCATGCATGCCGTGATGGTACAGCATATAGCACCCACTACGGTCAGCGTGCCTGATCAGCCACACGTTGTATGGGGCTTTCGCTTTACTCGCGTAGTTGACAGCAAGGCATACTTGGTCAACAACCACACAGCTCGCACTGACGGTGGCGGTATAAAAAAACAAAACATTAACACTCTTACTAATAATGCACCACACTGTGAACCCACACCAAACAAGAATGACAAACACATTTCGGGAGAACATCTGCACCATAACACAACATAAACACAACAGGACAAATACCCAGAATCCCATGCAGCCGTAACTCTTCCGGGATACATTATCCACCCCCCCCCCGCTACCAAACCCCGCCCACCTCAACCGACGCACAGAGGGGGGGGGGGGGGGGGGGGGTTTGGTGGTAGCAGGGGTGTATAATGTAGCCCGGAAGAGTCAGGGCTGCATGGGATTCTGGGTGTTTGTTCTGTTGTGTTTATGTTGTGTTAAGGTGCAGATGTTCTCCCGAAATGTGTTTGTCATTCTTGTTTGGTTTTGGTTCAAAGTGTGGCGCATTATTAGTAAGAGTGTTAAAGTTGTTTTATATGACCACCGTCAGTGTAACCTGTGTGGCTATTGATCAAGTATGCATTGCTGTCACGTACGTGTGCAAGCAAAAGATGTATATTGTACAACAAGTGTCGGGCTGGCACTCTGTTAATACAGATTGTAGAGGGCGCCAAATGTTGTACCATCATGGCACGCCCTTGTTATAGCCGTACGGATGAAAACGGTGAATATTAATCCCGGGAGTTTTCTGCGAGAGGCACTGAAATCCGGAAGTCTCACGGGAAAATTGGGGGGTTCAGCAAGCAAGCTGCTGAGCCGCATCAGAGTGATCAAAGAGCCGCATGCGGCTCCGGAGCCGTGGGTTGTCGACCCCTGAACTAGACCAAAAGCAACTTTGTTATATCAACAGCAGCCGCTCTCTCTTTCTCACTTGCGACAACACATGCAAATATGGCACTTAACCAGTGATGCGTTTACAGCCACACAAAAAGTCGGACAACTCCAACACCACACAATGTGTAATTCCAGGTCGTTACACTATGATTTACCAATTAAATGTGTGCTTATTCTAGTGTCATTTATTAGGAATCTTAATTTATAAATATTAATCATGAAATGCTGTTAGTATATTAAATAAATACTAATACAAATATATTTTTTACAAACAGGAAGTTGCAGGAATGTACACATGATCCCCTCGCTTACATCTCATTGTGCAACATGTGAATGTTTTAATGGGAACTAAATGCAATGTCTAAAAGGGGTACAAATTATTTCCAAGGCAGGACCTCCACCCAGACAAACAATACAAGTACACAGTTCATGAAAAACAATATTTTTTTGTTATTGTTATTGTAAGTGGGCCAAAACACTTATATTAGAAAATAATCTCATGGAAATGACTGCTGTCATTTGATTATAATAATAAGAGAATGTTGTCTGTCTATCGGTGTTGGCCCTGGTGTACCCCGCCTTCCGCCCGAATGCAGCTGAGATATGCTCCAGCACCCCCTGTGACGCCGAAAGGGACAAGTGGTAGAAAATGGATGGAGATTTAACTTATTTAGTCAGGTTTGGGACAGGTGTGCTGCTGGTGTAGCCACAGTGTGCACGTCTGATGTTGCTCACATGGGCTCCGCTGAATGCTCGGGGAGTTTTTGCGTTTGCTCACACACATGAAAAATTAGAGGGAACATTGTCTACAACTACCGTATTTTCCGCACTATAAGGCGCACCTAAAAACCACAAATGTTCTCAAAATCTGACAGTGCGCCTTATAACCCGGTGCGCTTTATTACGATTCATTTTCATAAAGTTTCGATCTCGCAACTTCGGTAAACAGCCGCCATCTTTTTTCCCGGTAGAACAGGAAGCGCTTCTTCTTCTACGCAAGCAACCGCCAAGGAAAGCACCCGCCCCCATAGAACAGGAAGCGCTTCTTCTTCTACCCGCCCCCGGAAGAAGAAGAAAAAACGCGCGGATATCACCGTACGTTTCATTTCCTGTTTACATCTGTAAAGACCACAAAATGGCTCCTACTAAGCGATCCGGTTCATAAAAAGACGCAATCTCTCCATCCGCACACGGATTACTACCGTATTTCACAGCAACTGATATTCCTGTGAACCGCACTGTGGAACGGGAGCACGTACGGTGAATATTCGCACCACAGGGAATGAGAAGTCATCCTTCACTGTGGTTCTAGCTTGCCATGCTAACTTCCACCCATGGTGATATTCAAAAGGAAGACCTTGCCAAAAGAGACCTTTCCAGCCGGCGTCATCATAAAAGCTAACTCGAAGGGATGGATGGATGAAGAAAAGATGAGCGAGTGGTTAAGGGAAGTTTACGCGAAGAGGCCGGGTGGCTTTTTTCACACAGCTCCGAAGGCGAACACACCTTCACTAAGACGGGCAGACAGCGCCGGACGACATACACCAACATTTGCCAGTGGATCGTAAATGCCTGGGCAGATATTTCGGTCACAACTGTGGTCCGAGCTTTCCGGAAGGCAGGATTCACAGAACAACAGCGACACTGACTCCCGATGACTTCGACGAGACGGAACCGGCCATTTTGGATACCACGCTTGCGCAACTTTTCAATTCGGACACCGAAGACGAAGAATTCGAAGGATTTACGAATGAAGAATAACTTCAGAAGGTGAGCGCTATGTTTATTTTGTGTGTTGTGACATTAACGTTCGAGCAACATTATGTTACTATTGCTCTACACCATTTTGAATTTTACTATGTTTGTGATTGCACATTTGCGTACATTTTGGGACAGAGTTGTTAGAACGCTGGTTTTCAATATATTATTAAAGTTTGACTGAACTATCTGACTGTTTTTTTGACATTCACTTTAGCGCAGCGTTTTTTTGACATTCACTTTAGCGCAGCGTAGGCGCGGCTTATAGTCCGGGGCGGCTTATTGGTGGACAAAATTATGAAATATGTAATTCATAGAAGGTGCGGCTAATAATCCGGTGCGCCTTATAGTGCGGAAAATACGGTACAACTAGTTCGGAACTAACAGTGTTTGGATTTGAATCCTCCAAATATGATTAGCAGAAAAGTAGAAAGTCGTCAAAGTTGTGGCTTGGAGAGCGAACGCAAGCGACAACAAGTAAACTAGCAAGATGACGCTAATGACCAAGGAGATGATTATTGACCCACGGAGAAGGAGTGCACAGTACACACCTCTGTACTCTGATGAGTACTAACTTCCTCAACCTTAATGAGAGCAAGACCGAGATCATCATCTTCGGCGAAACATCTCCAGTCTCGTTTGTCAGTGCTCTAGGTCCTCTGCGTGAAAACATCGGGTCCTCTGTGAGAAATCTCTGAGTGATCTTCGATAGATTCACCAAACAGGTCAGCTCAGTACTTAGTACCAGCCTTTACCATCACAGAACCCTAGCAAAGACCAAGGCCTATCTCTCCCAGAGCGACCTGGAGACTGCTATCCACGCCTTCATTACACACCGGCTAGACAACACTGTACGCTGGCATTGATCAGGCATCACTCCGCCGTTTGCAGCCTGTGCAAAACGCGGCTGCCCGTCTCCTCACCAGCACCAAAAAACGCGAGCACATCACCCCAGTCCTGGCCTCACTCCATTGGCTTCCTGTCCGTCATCGCATTGATTTTAAATTACTTTTAATTGTTTTTAAATCCCTAAATGGTCTGGCCACACAATACCTGACCGAGCTTCTTCATCATCATACCTCGTCTAGAGCCCTAAGGTCAGCTGACCAAATGCTGTTGGCGGTCTCCAGATCCAGGCTAAAGACCAGAGGGGACAGAGCCTTTTCCGTTGCCACCCCTAAGCTCTGGAACAGCCTTCCCCTCCACATTAGGTCAGCCCAGAGCCTGGGGGTCTTCAAAACCCTTAAGACCTACCTCTTCTCGCTGGCCTTTGACCTGAGCTGAGTCCACCCATTAGGCCACCATTTATAGTCCCCCCAGCCCCCACCCCTTCGCTTTAGTTTTATTTTTCAATTTGTCGCACTTTTATTATTATTAAGCAAATTTTTACTTTTTATTCAACCCCTTTTACCATATTGCTTTTGCACTATCTTGTTCAGCTCATTCATTGTTTATGTTCTTTGTTGTTTTTTGCTATGCTTTTTTAACCTGTAAAGCACTTTGGTTCAATTTAAAAGTTGTCGTAAACGTGCTGTATAAATAAAGTTGACTTGACTTAACTGTACATAGGGGAGACAGAGGTGGACAGGGCGAAAACCTTTAAATTCCTTGGGACCCACATCGGCGAGGACCTCACCTGGGCTCACAACACCCAACAAACAAAGAAAGCCCAGCAGCGACTGTACTTCCTAAGAAGGCTGAGAAAATTTGGCATGCCACCCAAAATTCTCAGCAACTTCTTTAGAAGTACGGTTGAGCGTGTCCTTACCAGCTCAATCACGGTCTGGTATGGAGACTGCACTGCTAAGGACAGGAAGGCACTCCAGCGAGTGATTAAAACTGCTCAGTACATATCAGGAGCAGCCTTCCCCTCACTACAGGACATGTACTCTACCAGGGCCACCAGGAGAGCACACAACATCATAAAGGACAGTACACACCCCCAGCACAGTCTCTTCAGCCTCCTACCATCAGGCAGACGATACAGGAGCCTGAAAGCCAGGACTACGAGACTGACAAACAGTTTCTACCCACAGGCCATCAGGCTTGTGAATGCTAACTTGTGAATGCTAGCTCCCCCCCACCCTTTTTAGCTTTTGAACAAAAGACAGCTACCATGACCACCCCCGAATTGTGAACCATCACTGTAGACACTTTTCACCTTTGATCACTAGACATTTTAAACTGCTGCTGTGACCCAATGTAACTTCCATATTTATACTGTTGACTGTGAATCAGGCAATAATGTTATGTTACTCACTGTGCCTAGTATATAACATTTTTAATTTTTATTTTAGCTAAGTACCGTGTGACTTGTTGAAGGGTGGACTACCAAAGTAAGATTTTCATTGTACGGCAAACTGTCTGTTTAACAGTGCATATGACAATAAACAATCTTGAATTTTGAATCTAACTAGCGAGCTTGTTTTGGCACCCCGTCGTTTCCCTGTCCGGCAATTTAGTACGGCGTTGAGGCAAGATTAACAGCGAGTACCTGCAGCTGAGGCGAGCGTTCAACAAATTTTACTTAGATCATATTTTTTTGATACTGTATTGCGTTTACATATTATACCCACGGAACTTTTGTTATTGTTAGAGATTTCCGGTCGGACGGATTTTCACGGGACACATTGTCATACCTGCCAACTTTTGAAATCAGAAAAACCTAGTAGCCAGGGTCCAGACGCAAAATGATTATTAGCATTCAGACAGGTTAAAATGTTGCTAAAACCATCACTTTTCTATCAGTCACAGTGACTTTTCAAAACAAAAATATTACAGCAAAAATCATATGGGTTGATTGACATGTTTATTCTGTAAGCTAACTTCAATAGTTTGAAATTATTTTGACAGTTAATGCCAGTTATCCTGTCAACCTTTCACAAGACTTCAATTTGTTAATTGAAAGTATAAACAGTATAAACACTTTTTACAGTAAACAAATGGTAAAACAGTACTAAACAATTCCATTAAAAAAAAAATTGGTGTCATTATTAACTTTCTGTCCAAGCTTGTATAATCTACTGCCTTGTTCAATTGTAAAAAATATTCTGTGCCGAAAATTCACATTTCTATCACAATTATCATATCATCATCGAAATATGGAACACAAATGGGGTACAGTTTTACATCGTCATAATCGGTGCTGCCGTCAGTCGACATGCTAAATGGTTCCGTCTTCATGACATCGGCGATACTTTTTGAGGATTCTGTTCCAAGACACTGAATAATGTTTGATGTTTTGGTTCGACCACATCCATATTTTTTGGCGATTTTCGAGTCGGGAAACATTTTCCGAAATAACTGTCCCATGTGATCAGCCAGTGCGATTGGAAGTCCATGCTCAATTATTGCCTCCGTAAATAAAACTTCGGCATTTGTCACATCCAAAGAATCTGTTTGGGCGACGAAAAACGTTGAAAGTTTTCCACTTGTATCGCTAGCAACGGCATTAGACTTGTGTTTTTTTGTCCCAACGTGGTCTTTTACATCGCTAATTCCTCCGTGTCCGATCGAAAAATCTTGTCTGCACAAGGTGCAATTCGCGTAGTTTTCACCCTTTTTGGAACGGATAATTATTCCCGGATAGGCTTTTGAATATTCTTCACGGAATGACTGCAGTTTTCTTTTCGGTTTAAGACTTGTTTGCGATTTTTCTCCGGCTGATTCCATGATCGTTCGCTCGTTTGGAAACAATGGCAACTGGTGCCTCGTGCTTGGCAGCGGTGCTATAAATAGCCTCGCGCATGGCATTCGGAATGGCTCGATAGGAAGTTACGGGAAGCACTGGTAGGGCTGGGCTATATGACTAAAAAATGTATCACGATATAAGTGTTTCATATCAGTCGATATCGATAATTATTTATTAAAAAAAAAAAACTATTCTAAATAAAGACCAGGAGAAAAAAGGCTGAATTTAAATACTTTTATTTTAAATATAAGTAGGTAGCATGTCCTTCGCTAATTGATCCACCACTGCATCCGTTATTTCTTTATAACGTTTTGAATTTTTGTCGTATGGCACTGCTGCCGAGTACCTCTCGATGGTGGTCTGTTGTTGCCGCTTCGGTGCTTTTCCACTTGCACCGGCTGATATAGATGGTTGTGGTTGTTTGTTACTGCTGTACTCCAGCGGGTGAGAGCGGCTCAGTTGGTAAAATAAGTTTGTCGTGTTCCCAGACTTGGTCGGGACGACGACCTTGCAAAGTTTGCAGACAGTATTACTCTGATTCGTATCGGACTTAAAAAATCCAAAATACTGCCAAACTGGTGACGTGACGTTTCCTTTTTTATTTACAATTTCCTCTCGTGCTGCCGCACTCATATTCCCGTTTTGTTTCACTCCTCGTCGTCAGGTCGCCGTTGTTGCTTTTTTTTTTTCCTGTTAGCATTTCCCAGAATGCCTTGCGGTTGAGGCTCGGCCGTGATAGGTTGAGAGGCCAAAGCCCTTCCTCTGCCTACACCCCCCAGAATGCCGTGCGGTTCCGGCTCGGCATTTCTTCCTATTTTTTCTAACAGAACTCAGTGAAATTATCGAACGTTCTATCGACCCCATTTTCTATTGATATTGATCACATGTCTATCGCGATATATATTGTTATTGTTTTATCGCCCAGCCCTAGGAAGCAGTGTCGATTGTCATTGTTACGCGATTTCGTGAATAAAACTTTAAAAAAAAAATATTTTTTTTAATTAATGAAAAAACGTATTTTTTATCACTGCAACCGTACCCCGGAATAGGTTGATGAAAACCGTACTAATTACGGGAAAACCGGAGTAGTTGGCAGGTATGCATTGTTGTTGCACTGAGAACCCACGAATGGAAAGATAGTGCTCGATTGCTGATACGAAAACAAAGTCTGAAGGGCCCCAAAGACTGTCAACAGGGACGAAGGAGCCTACCAACTATCCCACACCTGGGACACAGTCCTGCAGGTCCGCCCCTGGTCGTTTGGTAGACATCCAGACGACAGGGGGCGCCCCACCCTACCCCCGGCGCACACCGCCATCCCACCACTTCAGGTGGGATGGAACAATCCATATAACACGTCACGCAAACATCACGTGACACCTCTGATGAAGGCTGCAGAAGCAAGATAGCCGAAACTTGTCAGGTACACAACTTTACCTTACTAGCCTATACAAATCAACCACTTATAAATACACATTAGTAGGCTAAATTTCACATGTTTGCATGTTAAAAACTGTGTGGGGGAATAGAGTTTTAATCATTACCGTATTTTTCGGACTGTAAGTCGCAGTTTTTTTCATAGTTTGGCCGGGGGTGCGACTTATACTCAGGAGCGACTTATGTGTGAAATTATTAACACACTACCGTAAAATATCAAATAATATCATTTAGCTCATTCATGTAAGAGACTAGACGTATAAGATTTCATGGGATTTAGCGATTAGGAGTGACGGATTGTTTGGTAAACGTATAGCATGTTCTATATGTTATACAAACCCCGTTTCCATATGAGTTGGGAAATTGTGTTAGATGTAAATATAAACGGAATACAATGATTTGCAAATCATTTTCAACCCATATTCAGTTGAATATGCTACAAAGACAACATATTTGATGTTCAAACTGATAAACATTTTTTTTTTGCAAATAATCATTAACTTTAGAATTTGATGCCAGCAACACGTGACAAAGAAGTTGGGAAAGGTGGCAATAAATACTGATAAAGTTGAGGAATGCTCATCAAACACTTATTTGGAACATCCCACAGGTGAACAGGCAAATTGGGAACAGGTGGGTGCCATGATTATGTATAAAAGCAGCTTCCATGAAATGCTCAGTCATTCACAAACTAGGATGGGGGCGAGGGTCACCACTTTGTCAACAAATGCGTGAGCAAATTGTTGAACAGTTTAAGAAAAACCTTTCTCAACCAGCTATTGCAAGGAATTTAGGGATTTCACCATCTACAATCCGTAATATCAAAGGGTTAAGAGAATCTGGAGAAATCACTGCACGTAAGCAGCTAAGCCCGTGACCTTCGATCCCTCAGGCTGTACTGCATCAACAAGCGACATCAGTGTGTAAAGGATATCACCACATGGGCTCAGGAACACTTCACAAACCCACTGTTAGTAACTACAGTTGGTCGCTACATCTATAAGTGCAAGTTAAAACTCTCCTATGCAAGGCGAAAACCGTTTATCAACAACACCCAGAAACGCCGTCGGCTTCGCTGGGCCTGAGCTCATCTAAGATGGACTGATACAAAGTGGAAAAGTGTTCTGTGGTCTGACGAGTTCACATTTCAAATTGTTTTTGGAAACTGTTGACGTCGTGTCCTCCGGACCAAAGAGGAAAAGAACCATCCGGATTGTTATAGGCGCAAAGTTGAAAAGCCAGCCTCTGTGATGGTATGAGGGTGTATTAGTGCCCAAGACATGGGTAACTTACACATCTGTGAAGGCGCCATTAATGCTGAAAGGTACATACAGGTTTTGGAGCAACATACTGTATGTTGCCATCCAAGCAACGTTACCATGGACGCCCCCGCTTATTTCAGCAAGACAATGCCAAGCCACGTGTTACATCAATGTGGCTTCATAGTAAAAGAGTGCGGGTACTAGACTGGCCTGCCTGTAGTCCAGACCTGTCTCCCATTGAAAATGTGTGGTGCATTATGAAGCCTAAAAGACCACAACGGAGACCCCCGGACTGTTGAACAACTTACCGGTAAGCTGTACATCAAGCAAGAATGGGAAAGAATTCCACCTGAGAAGCTTAAAAAATGTGTCTCCTCAGTTCCCAAACATTTACTGAGTGTTGTTAAAAGGAAAGGCCATGTAACACAGTGGTGAACATGCCCTTTCCCAACTACTTTGGCACGTGTTGCAGCCATGAAATTCTAAGTTAATTATTATTTGCAAAAAAAAATAAAGTTTATGAGTTTGAACCTCAAATATATTGTCTCTGTAGTGCATTTAATTGAATATGGGTTAAAAAAGATTTGCAAATCATTGTATTCCGTTTATATTTACATCTAACAATTTCCCAACTCATATGGAAACGGGGTTTGTAGTTATTTGAATGACTCTTACCATAATATGTTACGTTAACATACCAGGCACGTTCTGAGTTGGTTATTTATGCGTCATATAATGTACACTTTTTCAGCCTGTTCACTATTCTTTATTTATTTTAAATTGCCTTTCAAATGTCTATTCTTGGTGTTGGGTTTTATCAAATACATTTCCCCAAAAAATGCGACTTATACTCCAGTGCGACTTATATGTTTTTTTCCTTCTTTATTATACATTTTCGGCCGGTGCGAATTATACTCCGCAGCGATTTATACGCCGAAAAATACGGTACCTGTCTGTTGTCCACCATCCAGCCTCCGTCTACAAAGAGCAGCACATTGTAGATTCTTTCTTTCACGTCTTCAGTCAGGACGTCCAGACTGCTAGACCAGGCTGCCGAAGACGCCTGATGAGAGTGTGGCTTAAATTATTCCTCGTCAAAACATTGGTAAGAGCTGCATCAATGAGTGAGCATACCTGGTACTCTTTCTCTCTCATCTCATTGGCTACTTTCACTGTGAATTTGACCTCAGGGGCAGGTGTTGGCTTCTGGGGGGCGGAGCTAATGTGACTGAACCAGTCACTGAAGGCTTCATAAGCTTCCTATAAGAGCACGTAATTAACTTTTATACATACTACTATATACTGCTGATGTTATCAAGTGCTTACCAGGTAGGCTCTGATACACAGGTGTTCTCTGATGGCGTTCTCATCCTCAGCAGGTAAGGGTGTGGTCTGACTCAGCCCCGACCACTGGCAGTAGATTTCTCTCATTGAATCCTCTGGAACTTTGGAGAACACTGCTTTGGCCGCGTCGTGCTTCTCCAAAGCTGAGCGGGACAAAGACAGAAGCAGTGCATTATGGTCCTAATTGCCTGGAGACTCGAGGCAAGCCAAGTTACCTTCATTTCTAGTAGGGATGAGTACTGCTCACATTTGAACCTAAGTGCTACCAATTCCCGGTACCGGGGATTACACTCAACTGTACCAATTTTCGTTACTTTTCTGTGTTAGTTAATATGAATTGCTTTCGATCATTAAAACTTATCTTTTATTGCAACATTTAAAAATATGATATATATAAATATAACTGCTGTCCAGTTATATGCTAACATTCTTGAGTCTCAATTACAGTTGCAAGTCCAAGACGTAAGATGGCAATGTCTATAGTTTGTGGTGTGTTGGTGTCTAGTCTTTTGTTGCGCCCTGAGAGTGTTAATACTGTAAAGTATTGTACCTATTACACACCAGCAATTTGGTTGTAACGTGCATCTTAGTTGTAGTTATCATGAACAAATTGGGAAGTGTCGAAATCGCCATGTAAAATCGCTAATGCTAAACAGTAGCATGTCATTAGCAAAGCCAATGTATACAAACATCAAGCTAGGGCATTTTTGTAAGAGTCAGGGTTCCCCATTAATGTAATTGAATGTGGTGCGCTGCCACTACATTTTTATTACCGCCACACTAGGGCTGGCCGATATATGGAATATACTCGATATATCGCGGGTTTGTATACGTTCTCTCGCAGTTGCTTTTAGCTGCGGGCATTACACTACAGGCTCTTCTCACTCTTTCTTGTCTCTCCTTCTCACAGAGAGATAAAACAAGCGCACCTTCTTACATATGTCACATACTGCCGCGCGTGCAATGTCATACGCTCTCGCGGAGCAGAGAGGTAGCGACAATGGGTAACGTTAGCTGTGGTGCAAGCGGAGCCGTGCGAGTGGTAGTACGAGAGAAAGAAGGTGCGGATCTGGTAACAAATGAAGGAGGAATTCATTCCCAAGAAAAACAGCACGGGGTCCATCGTCTGGCGGTGGTTTGGCTTCAAGCAGGAAGATGTTGAACAGACAACCGTAATATGTTAAGTGTGCGGCAAAAGCATTGCTACAAAAAGTAGCAGCACTGCTAATTTGTAGTTTTTGAAAAGTCACCCGCTAGAGAATGAGGAGTGCTTGAAACTCTGCATGTCTACATCTCCATTCGGTGCCACACCCACAAAATGCCCAAGCAACCATTTCCAGATCAACACCGTATGAAAAAAAAATAGTCAACAACAGAAGGAGATAACGTCCGCAGTAACCTATTTTAGTGTTGTTTTGATATGTCAAAGTGCACTAATAACTTGTTTTAAAATGTCTCTGACAATCTTGCACTTTCTGTTTTGGAAATTACATGAAGGTTTGTGCCACTGCTTAATAACTGTTTACAGTTTTGGTAAATTGACTTAGTTGTGATTTCCCTCTCTGCATGAAAGTTTAAAATGAGCATATATTAATGCAGTATAAACAATAATGTTTTAATGTAAACACATAGAATCATCATACTGGTGTGATTATATGGATCAAGTGCATTCGAGGCTAAGGCACAATATCGAGATATATATCGTGTATCGTGACATGGCCTAAAAATATTGAGATATTAATGAAAGGCCATATCGCCCAGCCTTACGCCACACCTTGAAAATAAGGGCTTTTTATTTTATTTTTTACTTGAAAACAAATTAAAGTGATATAATATATTGTCGCCCACATAAGAAATCACACTAAGTCTGACGCTATGTTTAGTATACATTTTTTGAGCCTTTTTAAAGTAAATCCTATCATAGCAAATCATGCAAATTCCTCGATTACATCATTGTGACCACGCCCATAACCACCCCCACCCGCCACAAGTACCGTATTTTCCGCACCATAAGGCGCCCTGGGTTATAAGCCGCGCCTTCAATGAACGGCATATTTCAAAACTTTGTCCACCTATAAGCCGCCCCGTGTTGTAAGCTGCATCTAACTGCGCTAAAGGAATGTCAAAAAAACAGTCAAATAGGTCAGTCAAACTTTAATATGTTAAAACCAGCGTGATGTGGGCGCGCATGGAATCGTATATCAACATGGACGAAGCTGCGTGAAAAAAGCCACCCGGCCTCTTCGCGTAAACTTAAACTTACCTTAACCACTCGCTCATCTTTTCTTCATCCATCCCTTCGAGTTAGCTTTTATGATGACGCCGGCTGGAAAGGTCTCTTTTGGCAAGGTCTTCCTTTTGAATATCACCATGAGTGGAAGTTTCTGGCCATTAGCATGGCAAGCTAGAACCACAGTGAAGGATGACTTCTCATTCCCTGTGGTGCGAATATTCACCGTACGTGCTCCCGTTGTATCCACAGTGCGGTTCACAGGAATATCAGTTGCTGTGAAATAGTAATCCGTGTGCGGATGGAGAGATTGCGTCTTTTCATGAACCGGATCCCTGTCGCTTTGTAGGAGCCATTTTGTGGTCTTTACAGATGTAAACACACAAAGGAAATGATAATATCCGCGCGCTTTTTCTTCTTCTACGCGGGCGGGTGGTTGCTTACAGTAGAAGAAGAAGCGCTTCCTGTTCTATGGGGGCGGGTGCTTACCTTGGCGGTTGCTTGCGTAGAAGAAGAAGCGCTTCCTGTTCTACCGGGAAAAAAGATGGCGGCTGTTTACCGAAGTTGCGAGACCGAAACTTTATGAAAATGAATCTTAATATTTATCCATATATAAAGCGCACCGGGTTATAAGGCGCACTGTCAGCTTTTGAGAACATTTGTGGTTTTTAGGTGCGCCTTATAGTGCGGAAAATACGGTATCTTGGCAGTTTAGAGGAAACCCTGAAAGTGGATACTTACTCTACTTACATTGGAGCATTTTCTAATCACTTTTTGTTGGCATTGAAAATATTACCCAGAGTATTTTGAGTTTGCTCTCAGTGCTGCTGAAGTGATCGCCAAGTGTTGAAGCGCAAAGAACCGGCTGAGTCGGCAACCGGGCTTGATGTCAGGCGCAACCCTAGTATCGTAATATTGCACCGTTGGATTTTACGTGAATCATTTACGGGATTCGGTCGATGGCGAAAAAATACCGGATTCGGTACCCATTACTAATGAATGATAATAATGTAGGTCTCTTCAGTTTAAGCTTGATGGCTACAAATGTGCATTGAGAGCTGACTAAAATAAGCAATTACCCAGAAACCTCCTCATGATGGCATTGGACTGCTTGAGGGCTTCAGCTCGATGGGCGGCGTCAAACAAAAGCCAATCGATGACATCGATCCTCTTTTGGTCCTCCTTCAAGAGCATAGAAGCATATTAACTTCACCAACTATTAATATGAGGGACACTATTCATGGTTATTGGGTTTGCAAAGAACCTTTGTGGTTCCAGTCTTCAGAGTCTGGCTGTGGTGCATGAACTCGGTGTCGTCGTTCTCTCTTACAGTCTCCACCACTAGTTTGGTGACAGCAGCCACATCCAGACCTGTAAGACTAAACACTCAGTATGTGCTCTTAAAATGGTCGATACCATTCTATCAAAAACTCAAAAGCTTATGCTCTCACCAGCCTCTGTGGCGAGCTGCAGGCAGCGGGGGCGGAGCTCCGGCTCGGTGACGGTCTCCAAGAAGGCAGCGTACTGAGCTGTGGCAAGTTCGACTGGGAGCTGGCTGACGTAGCTCGCCACGAGTTCTGTTTGCTGATCCCGAATTAGGAGGGCAATGTACGCCTTCAGCACATCCAAACACACGTCCTCCTTAAAAGAGAGAGATGAAAAGAAAATACTAGCAGAGATCAATCTGGACTCTTGAAGATCTCAATTGTTTACCTTCAGGGCTAAACCCAGAGAGCGGAAAAACATCAGCAGATGAGCCATGAAGCGCAGCAGGTGAGAGGGGAGAGGCTTAGAGGCCGTCAGCCAATCAGAAAACTCCTCCAGAAGACCTGAGACCAACAACTATAGTTAGCCTTGAGGGGTCAGGGGTCACCGTGTTGAGGGGTCTCACCATCTAGGTCTCCCAAGATGACAAACTTCTGGATGACATGGTAGTGCTCTCGTGTCTCCTCCAGCACCCTCTGCACACACACGACAGGTTACACGTAGGGCTCAGTCATGTGACTTGAATAAAAACCAATCACAGTCGGTTTCGGAATTCACCTTTGACTCTGAAGCTTGAAGCTCCTCAAACACCTTTTCCATAGTCCAACTGAGGAATCAGACAGTTAAACCATATTGTAGTTTTGTTGAGGGCATGAAATGACAAAGCGTGTGTATCATACTTGGCTTCCAGGTATTCCCGCGGCATTGTCTCCAATTCCTGGTGGAACATACCCGATGACATCAGATGCTTTTCAACCAGTGAGTCCACCATCACTCTGAAGTAGGCCCACACAGAGTCCTCCCAGGATTCACACACCGCCAGCAACTGTACACACACACACAAACAGGTTGTCAAGTGCAATGTTCATGTTTTTTTGACATCTTAACTTGGGGGCAGTGTTGGGTTAGTTACTGAAAACCAGTAACTAGTTACAGTTACTAGTTACTTTATTTCAAAAGTAACTCAGTTACTAACTCAGTTACTTACACCAAAAAGTTATGCGTTACTGTGAAAAGTAACTATTTAGTTACTTCTTTTTCCCCCCTTTTTTTTTTTAAGGCTCCCATTAATGCCCTTTTAGCCTTCATTTCAGTACTGTTATTGCACTGGAGAATAATACAATCTGTTGATCAACTTGACATGCATTTGCATCACTGAACTCAGAAAGCAATGTGGTCTACATACAACACACAAAGACAAAGATATGTTTCAAAGGGCCAATTTATTTCAGGCCAGAACAAATTGACAAAACTATTTTAAATAGCTGCAACATAATGGTACTTTAACTTTAAGTAGATAGGATCTTTGATCCAAGACACAACTTACATTTCACTAAAATGTTATTTTCTTTGTGCTCGACAAAAGAAAAGTATTGAGAATGTCTCCATGTTAAAAAAACTCGACTTCTGGCTTTGCCATGATGTCTTGTTAGTTGTTATGAGAGTCGCATATGTGTGTGTGTGTGGCCCTTTAAGATATGACAGCGTGTGAGGTGAGTGACGTCAGTGAGTGAGCGGTCGAGAGAGGTGAGCGAGCGGCGACAGTGAGTACGTGCAGGTGCTCTATCTTGGTGGATGGCTGCGTCCAATAAAGTCACAAAGTTGCAACAAACCGCCCGTCTTGTCATTCACCCTCAGCTGTAAAGACCCACTGCCGGGTAAAGTGAAGGTTGTTAGCCCCGAAGACGTACATAGGCCCTGGAGGAACGTCTCCCTTGCGCTCCTCAACTGCGGTATGGTAGTCTCCCCCGCCCCCACCCACACAAAGCACGCCTTTTCTTTTCCACCGCTGCAATAAAACACACTCAGATCTTCTGTTTCTATCCGATACTACATGAAAAATAACGTAAAATAAGGCAGTAACGCATCATGTAGTAACGGTAACTGAGTTACTGAATATAAAAAATAACGCGTTAGATTACTAGTTACCGCCGAAACTAACGGCGTTACAGTAACGTGTTACTTTGTAACGCATTAGTCCCAACACTGCTTGGGGGTCTCCAATCTTTTGTCTACTGAGAGCTACTTTTGCGAACTAAAAATGGCAGAGACCTCCTCATTTTAGTAGCGTTTGTTTTCTTGTCTTATTTAAACCCAAAAGGGAATACGCTTGTTTTAACAGAGCTTTGACACAATGTTAGTGGGCCGAGCAACAACTCAGATTTTATAGTAAAAAGGTGTTCATCTGCATCTTATATTTCAGTATGTATTACTTTATAGCGCAGTTTTTTGACAAAAAGAAAGTATTTTGTATTTGATTCATATCAAGGGTCATACTTGCCAACCCTCCCGGATTTTCCGGGAGACTCCCGAAATTCAGCGCCTCTCCCGAAAACCTCCCGGGACACATTTTCTCCCGAAAATCTCCCGAAATTCTGGCGGACTCATGTCCTCCACAATATAAAAAAGCGTACCGGCCCAATCACGTTATAACTATAGAATGATGGAGGGCGAGTTCTTGGTTTCTTATGTGGGTTTATTGTTAGGCAGTTTCATTAACGTCCTCCCAGCGTGGCAACAACACACAACAGCAGTCACTTTTTTGTATGCCGTAAAGCAGTTCGTCTGCCGTAGACAGCAATGTTGTGACACTCTTAAACAGGACAATACTGCCATCTAGTGCATTTGATGAAAGCACTTTTGTGCGTGCCACACATCAATGCATCATCAGAGAGGGTGTTCAGCATGGTTCGAAAAATAGTGACAGAGAATAGAACAAGGATGGACAATTCAACCCTTAACTCAACAATGAGTAGATGAGTGTTATGTGTGTGTGTATATGTGTAAATAAATGAACACTGAAATTCAAGTATTTATTTTTATATATATATATATATATATATATATATATATATATATATATATATATATATATATATATATATATATATAAACACACACATATAATATATATATATATATATATATATATATATATATATACCGTATTTTCCGCACTATTAGCCGCACCTAAAAACCACAAATTTTCTCAAAAGCTGACAGTGCGCCTTTTAACCCGGTGCGCTTTATATATGGATAAATATTAAGATTCATTTTCATAAAGTTTCGATCTCGCAACTTCGGTAAACAGCCGCCATCTTTTTTCCCGGTAGAACAGGAAGCGCTTCTTCTTCTACGCAAGCAACCGCCAAGGTAAGCACCCGCCCCCATAGAACAGGAAGCGCTTCTTCTTCTACTGTAAGCAACCACCCGCCCGCGTAGAAGAAGAAAAAGCGCGCGGATATCACCGTACGTTTCATTTCCTTTGTGTGTTTACATCTGTAAAGACCACAAAATGGCTCCTACTAAGCGTCAGGGATCCGGTTCATGAAAAGACGCAATCTCTCCATCCACACACGGATTACTATTTCACAGCAACTGATATTCCTGTGAAACGCACTGTGGATACAACGGGAGCACGTACGGTGAATATTCGCACCACAGGGAATGAGAAGTCATCCTTCACTGTCGTTCTAGCTTGCCATGCTAATGGCCAGAAACTTCCACCCATGGTGATATTCAAAAGGAAGACCTTGCCAAAAGAGACCTTTCCAGCCGGCGTCATCATAAAAAGCTAACTCGAAGGGATGGATGAAGAAAAGATGAGCGAGTGGTTAAGGTAAGTTTAAGTTTACGCGAAGAGGCCGGGTGGCTTTTTTCACGCAGCTCTGTCCATGTTGATATACGTATGTTTGTGATTGCACATTTGCGTACATTTTGGGAGTGAACAGAGTTGTTAGAACGCTGGTTTTTAATATATTATTAAAGTTTGACTGACCTATCTGACTGTTTTTTTGACATTCCTTTAGCGCAGTTAGATGCGGCTTACAACACCGGGCGGCTTATAGGTGGACAAAGCTTTGAAATATGCCGTTCATTGAAGGCGCGGCTTTTAACCCAGGGCGCCTTATGGTGCGGAAAATACGGTATATGAAATACTTGACTTGGTGAATTCTAGCTGTAAATATACTCCTCCCCTTTTAGCCACGCTCCAACCACGCCCCCGTCCCACCCCGACCACGCCCACCCCCCGAAATCGGAGGTCTCAAGGTTGGCAAGTATGTCAAGGGTTCTTTTTTTTTTTTTTTTTTTTTTTTACATCCACTACAGAGGGGCCCAGGCTTTACTCATATATTGACACTGAATTAGCAGTCTTGATTTTAGTCTTATTCAATAATTATATCTGACCTACTTACAGTTTAACAGGATAAACCTAGCCAAATGAACACAAATATTACAATCAAGGTTTAGGTCAGGCTGATTACAAAAATAAATATTAATCAAATATACTCCAAAAGAAGGGACTCAATTTATAAATTAATAATAAATAAATCAATTTCCTAAATAAACTGTCAATGCAATTTAAATGCAAATGAAAATACAGCAATTTTTTGCAATTAAGAATTTTTTTATATAACTTCAGCGCTACACTTTTTCTGTTTGATATTGTAATTACTGCCACAAGTGGTGAAAAAAGTTATTAAAACGGAGTACTGCCTCAACCTGTACAGAATAGAGCTGAGAAACATATTTTTAGGTAGTCCAATAGAGGGCGCTGGCGTCTTGGGGTTAAGAAACACTGATTTATATGACTTGCAACATTTAAATTGTACTTTATTTAGGGGGAAGATCTCCACTCAAACAGTGCAGTCATTGTCTTTAGGCTATTTAGTAGTAAATTGTCATTATATATGTCTGAATTGAACGATTATAAAATATGCTGAGAGTTTAAGCAAATATTATTTGGCCTGTTGGTGAACGACTCAAAATCAGCAGGCGAGCTAGCGAGAGCTCATAATCTACAGGTTGGAGACCAAACCAGTGATTACATCTTACTGGTTTAAGGTTTCCACTTAGGCTGGCATAGACGGCTCTCTCATATCTGTTAAACTGCTCCTGAAAGACACACACACAGTGATAGATTACACACTACAGCATGTTTCCTGAAGATGGACACATTTAATACCATACTGTATGTGTGTGTGTCCATGTACCTCCTCAGCCATCCTCCAACAGCAGACCTTCCAGATACCTCTTTGAGGGTTTCCTTCAACAGGTTGTAACTCAATGCTGCCTGCAGATAGAATACATAATTTTACAAACTGACCTAATACATTGTCCGTTAAAAAAACACTTGTTAGGGCTGGGTACAGGCATGTGATTTGAATTTAATGAAAAAGACTAAAAATAAGCCGGAGATCTGAGGGCCGCATGTCCCCAGCCAGGTCCAGGGTAATATGCGCCACACTGTGAACCCACACCAAACAAGAATGACAAATATATTTCGGGAGAACATCCGCACCGTAACACAACATAAACACAACAGAACAAATACCCAGAACCCCTTGCAGCACTAACTCTTCCGGGACGCTACAATATACACCCCCCCGCTACCCCCCACCCCATCTCAACCTCCTCATGCTCTCCCAGGGAGAGCATGTCCCAAATTCCAAGCTGCTGTTTTGAGGCATGTTAAAAAAAATAATGCACTTTGTGACTTCAATAATAAATATGGCAGTGCCATGTTGGCATTTTTTTCTTTAACTTGAGTTGATTTATTTTGGAAAACCTTGTTACATTGTTTAATGCATCCAGCGTAGCATCAGAACAAAATTAGGCATAATAATGTGTTAATTCCACGACTGTATATATCGGTATAGGTTGATATCGGAATCGGTAATTAAGAGTTGTACAATATCGGAATATGGGCAAAAAAGCCATTATCGGACATCTCTAATAATCAATCAAATCAATTATTTTGCCCAGCCCTACAAGAGGTAGCAGCAAAACTATGAGGTGGTGAAAGATTACCAGAGGTCATGTTAGGATCGTGGTAGAGCTTCCAGCCCTCCAAAGTGGATGCTCTCCAGGCCTGTCCACAGCGTGTGCACAGCCTCTGAGCCTACACAAAGAAAGAAGAAAAAAAGAGCTTTGAATACCATTCTGGGTCAAAGGTCAAATGATCTCAGTACAGTAGCCCTTTAAATACCTCTTCAGTCATCCCGGCTCGGATAAGAGTGAACAGGTTCTTCAGCAGACGGGCATCATCCTCTCGGTCCAGGTCGGCCAGGGGTCGCTGCTGTCGGAGTGGAGCGTCCGGGTCCTGAAAACATGCAAACATGAAATAGCGGAACTAGAATCAGCAAGGACGCTGATGTTGTCATGGTAACAGGACTCTCACCAGCTCAGTGACCAGAGGGACAGTGAAGGAAGTGCCCCGCTCCCTCCTCAGCTTCAGTGCATGCTGGGTGTTCTCCCTAGCACACGCAAACTTTAGACCAGGAACACCCGACGTTCTAAGGCAAACTGACTACAACCTACCAGCAGACATTTTTGGCGTAAAATTCAATATTGTCCGAAAAGGCTCCAATCTGATCCTTGGCGATGCTTTCCAGCCAATCAACGACCAACTAGAGGAGAAGTGATGTAGCAGTGAGTGAATAACTAATGGTCACACTCAGAGCCCTGTTGTGTTTGTTACCTGACTCTGACGTATGACAGCATCGTGATGGAACAGCCGCTCCACCACCACCTTCTCACTTTCACTGGGACTCTGTCACACACAAAATTCAAGTGTACTTATTTCAGCAAACAAAGAAAACCCAAAATGTACAGTTTTTCCCGGACCATAGGGCGCACCGGATTATAAGGCACACTGCCGATGAGCGGCTCTTGTCAGGTCTATTTTCATACAAAAGGCACACCGACGCATTAAAGCGCTCATATTATTTTATCTTTTTTCTAAATGTAAAACACTTTCTTGTGGTCTACATAACATGTGATGGTGGTTGCTTGGTCAAAATGTTGCATGGATGATGTTTTACAGATCATCTTCAGTCGCTTCAGGATGCGCCGTTTTGTGGGCAGTCTTATTTACGTGGCTCACCTTCGACAGCGTCTTTTCTCCGTCATCTTTGTTGTAGCGGTGTAGCGTGCAAGGACGGGAGTGGAAGAAATGTCAAAATATGGAGCTAACTGTTTTAATGACATTCAGACTTTACTTAAAAGGGGAACATTATCACCAGACCTATGTAAGCGTCAATATATACCTTGATGTTGCAGAAAAAAGACCTTTTTTTTAACCGATTTCCGAACTCTAAATAGGTTAATTTTGGCGAATTAAACGCCTTTCTATTATTCGCTCTCGGAGCGATGACGTCACGACATCGGGAAGCAATCCGCCATTTTCTCACTTTTGTCGGTGTGTTGTCGGAGGGTGTACCAACACGAACAGGGACGGATTCAAGTTGCACCAGTGGCCCAAAGATACGAAAGTGGCAAGAAATTGGACGAAATTTGTTCAAAATACGAGGCTGTGGGGAAAGCCGACGAACTGGTCAGTCGTTTGTTCCGCACACTTTACCGACAAAAGCTATGCTACGACAGAGATCGCAACCATCCCTTATGCCACCGAAGATGATCAAGAGAAGAATATCAACCCTAGCTTCCCTGGCCAGCTGACATCAACTCCAAAACTGGACAGATCAGCTTTCAGGAAAAGAGAGTGGATGAGGGTATGTCTACAGAATATATTAATTAATGAAAACTTTATTCATTACTCGCGGTTTCACGTAAAGTATTACACATAAACTGTGTTTACCAATAATTTAGCTTAAAAACTTTTTTTTTTTTTAATCATTCGAGTACATTCGGGCAGTCTTGTGTAATGCAGTATTTTGTGTCTATTTAGGTATGGTTAACCTGAGTGCTAAAATCGTGGAAAAATATATGTTCTTAGCGCGCCTGAAATGGGCTGTCTGCACTCTCAAAGTGCATGTTGTTGCCAAATGTATTTCATATGCTGTAAACCTAATTCATAGTTGTTAGTTTCCTTTAATGCCAAACAAACACATACCAATCGTTGGTTAGAAGGCGATCGCCGAATTCGTCCTCGCTTTCTCCCGTGTCGCTGGCTGTCGTGTCGTTTTCGTCGGTTTCGCTTGCATACGGTTCAAACCGATATGGCTCAATAGCTTCAGTTTCTTCTTCAATTTCGTTTTCGCTACCTGCCTCCACACTACAACCATCCGTTTCAATACATGCGTAATCTGCTGAATCGCTTAAACCGCTGAAATCCGAGTCTGAATCCGAGCTAATGTCGCTATAGCTTGCTGTTAACCCGCCATGTTTGTTTGTATTGGCATCACTGTGTGACGTCACAGGAAAATGGACGGGTGTTTATAACGACGGTTAAAATCAGGCACTTTGAAGCTTTTTTTAGGGATATTGCGTGATGGGTAAAATTTTGAAAAAAACGTTGAAAAATAAAATAAGCCACTGGGAACTGATTTTTAATGGTTTTAACCCTTCTGAAATTGTGATAATGTTCCCCTTTAAATCAAGCAGACTCTCCTCAACCGTGGCTCACTAGTGCAAAAACAACGCCGGAAATGTGTACCGTGAAAAACCGTCCGACCGGAACCCTCTAATAACTAAAGTTCCTTGGGTGAATTATGTAAACTCACTACACCGGTAGGTTTTAGCGCTTTCATGGCGAGTTTACTGACGGATATACCGTAAGTAAGAACTTTACACTACTTTGTATTAAAAATGGCAAAAGCAGAGGATGAATGTCCCACAACAAGAAGATAGACAAAAAGAAAGGCGGACGCGCGCAAATTTTCAGGACTTATGCAGATCCGAAATACAGATCAGCAGATACCAGACGGTAAGAAAAGTTGCTTTTGCATAATATTGCAAAACAAACCGCCAGATAATATGCCTTACCTTATACACACACCACAATAATACTTGTATGTTGAAGCACAGTACGATACAATCCATCAAGCCATCCATCATAGCTTACCAAAATCGTACTAAAACATTTTGATAGATTTTTGGGCGCCGTGTGTAATGTTCTTTATTTTTAACATATAACATTTTGGTGTTGTTTACTTGAGTCATATTGCAGTCTATACGTATCTCTTATGTTAAAAATTAAAAAGTTAAAGTACCAATGATTGTCACACACACACACTAGGTGTGGCGAAATTATTCTCTGCATTTGACCCATCACCCTTGATCACCCCCTGGGAGGTGAGGGGAGCAGTGGGCAGCAGCGGTGGCCGTGCCCGGGAATCATTTTTGGTGATTTGACCCCCAATTCCAACCCTTGATGCGGAGTGCCAAGCAGGGAGGAAATGGGTCCCATTTTTATAGTCTTTGGTATGACTCGGCCGGGGTCTGAACTCACAACCTACCGATCTAATGTGTGACAGCTATCATATTGCAGTCTAGACGTATCTCTTATGTGTGACTGCCATCTACTGGTCACAGTTATCAGTTACCAAATAAAATGGCTTTGAGGTCGTTAAGCACAACCAAAATTATTCCGTACATTAGGCGCACCGGGTTATAATATGGTGCACTGTCAAGTTTTGAGAAAATGAAAGGATTTTAAGTAAAAACAAAAAACGCTTTGTTTGGGGGGGGGGTTTTGAGAGTAAGGGCAATGTGTGTTGCGCCGAAAAGTCACTCACGGCCATGTCTACCATCATGTCATCTTCCATCGCCAACTGGACTCTATCCCTGCAGAAAGAAGCAGTTGGTTAGCAAGTCAGACTCGGGTCATGTGACATCAGCAGGAAATGGACGCCCACTTGTAGAGGGAAGTGATGAGTCTCCAGGAGCAGTACTCCTGTTGCAGCAGCCAGTGGACGACTGCCGTCTTACTGTTCTGTCCTGCTCGCAGCACCACTGACTGGAGCATTTCCACCTTAAACATAGCGCCATAGGGAAGGTAAGTGGTCAATGTATTGCAATGGTCATGCTTTTTTTCTGGAAAAAAAAAAGATGGAGACAAGCCTACCTTGTCCAGGCACAGTGTCTGGTAATCCTCCAGCAGCTCAAACACAGCAGAGGAGGAGTGTTTCAGAAAGGACGCAAGGAAATCTGGGAATAGACCGGTGGCCGCTGCAAGGACCAAAAACTACAGTGTCAGATGGCACAGCAGCAAGTGAGGTGCGTTTGTTTCCCTCACCTTCCTCTCCGGGGTCATCTTCCTTCAACAAGGCAGAGCTGAGGTTGGTAATATCTTGCGTGAAGAAGCTGGTGTTTTCCAAACCCGTAACGGGGGATATGTACATGCTGTTGGTCCAATCGCTGTCATCCAAATCCTAGCCACCCGGTAAAGTCATTGCATTGGCAATTTGTTGATAGACACGAGCCTCATTAAGTGATCGATGTGAGACATTAGAGATGATGAGGCGTGCTTGTATACAAACCCAGTTTCCATATGAGTTGGGAAATTGTGTTAGATGTAAATATAAACGGAATACAATGATTTGCAAATCACTTTCAACCCATATTCAGTTGAATATGCTACAAAGACAACATATTTGATGTTCAAACTGATAAACATTTATTTTGCAAATAATCATTAACTTTAGAATTTGATGCCAGCAACACGTGACAAAGAAGTTGGGAAAGGTGGCAATAAATACTGATAAACTTGAGGAATGCTCATCAAACACTTATTTGGAACATCCCACAGGATGGGAACAGGTGGGTGCCATGATTGGGTATAAAAGTAGATTCCATGAAATGCTGAGTCATTCACAAACAAGGATTGGGCGAGGGTCACCACTTTGTCAACAAATGCGTGAGCAAATTGTTGAACAGTTTAAGAAAAACCTTTCTCAACCAGCTATTGCAAGGAATTTAGGGATTTCACCATCTACGGTCTGTAATATCATCAAAGGGTTCAGAGAATCTGGAGAAATCACTGCACGTAAGCAGCTAAGCCCGTGACCTTCGATCCCTCAGGCTGTACTGCATCAACAAGCGACATCAGTGTGTAAAGGATATCACCACATGGGCTCAGGAACACTTGAGAAACCCACTGTCAGTAACTACAGTTGGTCGCTACACCTGTAAGTGCAAGTTAAAACTCTCCTATGCAAGGCGAAAACCGTTTATCAACAACACTCAGAAACGCCATCTGCTTCACTGGGCCTGAGCTCATCTAAGATGGACTGATACAAAGTGGAAAAGCGTTCTGTGGTCTGACGAGTCCACATTTCAAATTGTTTTTGGAAACTGTGGACGTCGTGTCCTCCAGACCAAAGAGGAAAAGAACCATCCGGATTGTTATAGGGGCAAAGTTGAAAAGCCAGCATCTGTGATGGTATGGGGGTGTATTAGTGCCCAACACATGGGTAACTTACACATCTGTGAAGGCGCCATTAATGCTGAAAGGTACATACAGGTTTTGGAGCAACATATGTTGCCATCCAAGCAACGTTACCATGGACGCCCCTGCTTATTTCAGCAAGACAATGCCAAGCCACGTGTTACATCAACGTGGCTTCATAGTAAAAGTGCGGGTACTAGACTGGCCTGCCTGTAGTCTAGACCTGTCTCCCATTGAAAATGTGTGGCGCATTATGAAGCCTAAAATACCACAACGGAGACCCCCGGACTGTTGAACAACTTAAGCTGTACATCAAGCAAGAATGGGAAAGAATTCCACCTGAGAAGCTTAAAAAATGTGTCTCCTCAGTTCCCAAACGTTTACTGAGTGTTGTTAAAAGGAAAGGCCATGTAACACAATGGTGAACATGCCTTTTCCCAACTACTTTGGCACGTGTTGCAGCCATGAAATTCTGGGTAAATTATTATTTGCAAAACAAAAAAAAAAGTTTATGAGTTTGAACATCAAATATGTTGTCTTTGTAGTGCATTCAATTGAATAAGAGTTGAAAAGGATTTGCAAATCATTGTATTCCGTTTATATTTACATCTAACACAATTTCCCAACTCATATGGAAACAGGGTTTGTACTTACCACACTGCTCAGCGTGTTTCTAAGTGTGTGCGTGTAGCGAGGTGTTCGGCCTGCTGGAGCCAAGATAGCAGACACATCCGGAATCCTGGGAGTTACTGAAAAAGACATAAATATAACAAGAAATGTGGTTTGACGCCGAATGATGATTTGCGAGTGTGCGTTTTTTTCCTACCAGCTTGTCTGAAGAGGGAGGCGGGTGTGTTCTTCGGGGGGCGGGCCGGTGTTACCATGGAAACAACAGGACTCCCTGTGCCAGGTGACGGGACTGAGCGCAAACGATCAGGAAAACAACACTTAAGGATATGTTCACCGTGTTGATGTTGATAAGTCTACAGCCGGAAGTTACTAGACCAAAACAAGGCACACAAACACAGTTTTCCAGGATACATGCCACCTTCTTCCTCCTTCGACGGGCAGCGATAGTAACCTCGTCATCCCGAACCACTGGAGACAACAGCTGACTCTGATCCCTTATTCAAACAATGGTGAAGGACAAACCATGATTACTGATTTAGCACAGGCACAACAATAGATGAATAATGCTGTAATGTCACGTGCATAATGTACCACGTCAAACCCAGATTCCGATCTAACAATGATCTTAACTCATTCTCCTTCTATGCCACATCAATATGGAATGCACTCCCAACAGGTGTGAAAGAAAGAGCATCTCTATCCTCCTTCAAAACTGCACTCAAAGAACACCTCCAGGCAACTTCAACCCTAGCCTAACCCCCTCCCCCCACCACATCCCACCTCCTTGGATTGTAAATAATCAAATGTATATGATAATAATAAAATAATAATCCATCCATTTTCTACCGCTTATTCCATACCTGCCAACTTTTGAAATCAGAAAAACCTAGTAGCCAGGGTCCAGGGGCCGCAGGCCCCGGTAGGTCCAGGACAAAGTCCTGGTGGGGGGTTCAGGCTTCGCCCCCCGACGCAAAATGATTATTAGCATTCAGACAGGTTAAAATGTTGCTAAAACCATCACTTTTCTATCAGTCACAGTGACCTTTCAAAACAAAAATATTACAGCAAAAATCATATGGGTTGATTGACATGTTTATTCTGTAAGCTAACTTCAATAGTTTGAAATTATTTTGAGAGTTAATGCCAGTTATCCTGTCAACCTTTCACAAGACTTCAATTTGTTAATTGAAAGTATAAACAGTATAAACACTTTTTACAGTAAACAAATGGTAAAACAGTACTAAACAATTCCATTAAAAAAAAAATTGGTGTCATTATTAACTTTCTGTCCAAGCTTGTATAATCTACTGCCTTGTTCAATTGTAAAAAATATTCTGTGCCTAAAATTCACATTTCTATCACAATTATCATACTGTAAACATGGTAAGCTAACTTCATTAAAATTAATAGTCCTGTCAATAGCATGGAATTACAATTCAAATGTAGTTTTTTTGTAAGCCTTTCAAAAGAATTCAAAATATGAAAAATTAATGAAAATTAATTTAAGCCATCAGACACTTGAAAAGTGGCACATCACATCTCTAATGTAATCATTTGAACTTTTCAACAGAAATAGCACTGCAAAAATATTAAAGACATACTTCTGTATTTTGGTAGTTATGATGTCAACATTTAACAAGATTTCTTCAACTTGGACTTGAAAGCATAAATAATATAAACACTTTTAACAGTACTAAACAATTCCAATAGATAACATTGGTGTCATTACCTTTTTGTGGCTAAAATCCGAAAAACGTTGAAAGTTTTCCACTTGTATCGCTAGCAACGGCATTAGACTTGTGTTTTTTTGTCCCAACGTGGTCTTTTACATGCTAATTCCTCCGTGTCCGATCGAAAAATCTTGTCTGCACAAGGTGCAATTCGCGTAGTTTTCACCCTTTTTGGAACGGATATTTATTCCCGGATAGGCTTTTGAATATTCTTCACGGAATGACTGCAGTTTTCTTTTCGGTTTAAGACTCGTTTGCGATTTTTCTCCGGCTGATTCCATGATCGTTCGCTCGTTTGGAAACAATGGCAACAGGTGCCTCGTGCTTGGCAGCGGTGCTATAAATAGCCTCGCGCATTTTAAAAAAATATTTTTTTTTAATTAATGAAAAACCGTATTTTTTATCACTGCAACCGTAACCCGGAATAGGTTGATGAAAACCGTACTAATTACGGGAAAACCGGAGTAGTTGGCAGGTATGTTATTCCCTTCGGGGTCGCGGGGGGGTGCTGGAGCCTATCTCAGCTACAATCGGGCGGAAGGCGGGGTACACCCTGGACAAGTCGCCACCTCATCGCAGGGCCAACACAGATAGACAGACAACATTCACACTCACATTCACCCAGTAGGCCCAATTTAGATAAAATACTAATGAAATTTAAAATTTGTAACGCACTTTACATTTGTTAAAATCTCAAGGTGCTACAAAGTATAAAAAAAAATTAAAAATAGAAAGTTAGAATATATAATAAAAAATTAAAATAGAAATGAAAACATGAAAAACACTTACCGTATTTTCCGCACTATAAGCCGCACCTAAAAACCACAAATTTTCACAAAAGCTGACAGTGCGGCTTATAACCCGGTGCGCCTTATATATGGATTAATATAAATATTTATTTTCATAAAGTTTCGGTCTCGCAACTACGGTAAACAGCCGCCATCTTTTTTCCCCGTAGAAGAGGAAGCGCTTCTTCTTCTATGGTAAGCAACTGCCAAGGTAAGCACCCGCCCCCGTAGAAGAGGAAGCGCTTCTTCTTCTACGGTAAGCAACCACCCGCCCCCATAGAAGAAGAAGCGCGCGGGTATTACGTTTCATTTCCTTTGTGTGTTCCATGTTGATATACGACTCCATGCGCGCCCACATCACAGATGGTGTCAAAAAACAAGTGAAGCACACAAATACAACACTCGCCGTCATTCCGGGTGGATTAACCAAAGAACTCCAACCGCTCGATATTGGTGTCAACAGGGCATTTAAAGCACGACTGCGAACGGCGTGGGAACAATGGATGACCGAAGGCGAACACACCTTCACTAAGACAGGGAGACAGCGCCGGACGACATACGCCAACATCTGCCAGTGGATCGTAAATGCCTGGGCGGATATTTCGGTCACAACTGTGGTCCGAGCTTTCCGGAAGGCAATGACTTCGACGAGACGGAGCCGGCCATTTTGGATCCCGTATTCGCCCAACTTTTTAATTCGGACACCGAAGGAGAAGAATTCGAGGGATTTATGAATGAAGAATAACTTCAGAAAGTGAGCGTTATGTTTATTTTGTGTGTTGTGACATTAACGTTCGAGCAACATTAAGTTATTGATGTTATTGCTCTGCACTATTTTGAATTTTACTATGTTTGTGATTGCACATTTGCACATTACCGTACATTTTGGGAGTGAACAGAGTTGTTAGAACGCTGGTTTTTAATATATTATTAAAGTTTGACTGACCTATCTGACTGTTTTTTTGACATTCCCTGTAGCGCAGTTAGATGCGGCTTATAACACGGGGCAGCTTATAGGTGGACAAAGTTTTGAAATATGCCGTTCATTGAAGGCGCGGCTTATAACCCAGGGCGGCTTATGGTGCGGAAAATACGGTAGAAAAAACAGAAACATAGATAAAAATAGAAATAAAAGCATGAAAGCACTCGATAAAACAGATAGACAAGCAGTGTATTTAAAAACAAGAAGGCAGAGAAATTAGATAAAAGCTGTGCTAAAAAGGTAGGTTTTTAGTCCCTTCTTAAATGGGTTGTACTTGTATAGCGCTTTTATACCCTTTTTAAGGAACTCAAAGCACTTTGACACCATTTCCACATTCACCCATTCACACACACACATTCACACACTGATGGCGGGAGCTGCCATGCAAGGCGCTAACCAGGCCTATCAGGAGCAAGGGTGAAGTGTCTTGCTCAAGGACACAACGGACGTGACTAGGATGGTAGAAGGTGGGGATTGAACCAGTAACCCTCAGGTTGCTGGCACGGCCACTCTCCCAACTTCGCCACGCCGTAAAACGGTTGACCAACTGTGGTGCTCTAAGATGGTCGGGGAGAGCGTTCCAGAGTTCGGGTGCGGTCGAGCAGAAAGCCCGGCGGCCCATTGATTGTAAATTTGTCCTGATGGGTTTGAGGAGGTTAGTGTTTGAGGAGCTGAGGTTGCGGGTAGGAGGTTGACGGGAAACTAGGTCCTTGAGGTAGGAGGGGGCGTTGCCGTAGATGCATTGGTGTATTAGCAGGTTAATCTTGAATTGGGTCCGGGATGCAATAGTGATTTGAGGATGGGTGTGATATCATCACGCTTGCGCACTCTCATCAGGATCCTCGCTGCGCTGTTTGGGATGTACTGGAGCTTTTTGATGCTCTTTTTGGGGACCCTGACGAGAAGTGCGTTGCAGTAATCAAGCCTGGAGGAGATGATATACTTGTTCTTATGCTTTCTGCGCTCACTATGTTCACCGCTCGCTGTACATATCCTACCAAGTGAGACCGACACTGTTACAATGTCCATTTCTCAGATTATATAATTATTGATGACTGGAATACGCTGACATCAACCCAACCTAAACCCCCCCCTGGATTGTAAATAATTCAATGTATATACTCTGATGATTAACTTGTGTGATGACTGTATTATGCTGATATTTGTACCATGAATTGATTAACGTGGACCCCGACTTAAACAAGTTGAAAATCAATCAATCAATCAAAAACGTATTCGGGTGTTACCATTTAGTGGTCAATTGTACGGAATAGTCTCCAGGTTGGGGAAGAGATCTTGCCCCAAGTGGAGGAGTTCAAGTACCTAGGAGTCTTGCTCACAAGTGGGAGAGGAGTGGATCGTGAGATTGACAGGTGGATCGGTGCGGCGTCTTCAGTAATGCGGACGCTGTATCGATCTGTTGTGGTGAAGAAGGAGCTGAGCCGGAAGGCAAAGCTCTCAATTTACCGGTCGATCGACGTTCCCATCCTCTTCTATGGTCATGAGCTTTGGGTTATGACCGAAAGGACAAGATCACGGGTACAAGCGGCCGAAATGAGTTTCCTCCGCTGGGTGGCGGGTCTCTCCCTTAGAGATAGTGTGCGAAGTAGAGATGTCCGATAATATCGGACTGCCGATATTATCGGCCGATAAATGCTTTAAAATGTAATATCGGAAATTATCGGTATCGGTTTCAAAAAGTAAAATTTATGACTTTTTATAACGCCGCTGTACGGAGTGGTACAAGGACGTAGGGAGAAGTACAGAGCGCCAATAAACCTTAAAGGCACTGCCTTTGCGTGCCGGTCCAATCACATAATATCTACGGCTTTTCACACACACAAGTGAATGCAAATCATACTTGGTCAACAGCCATACAGGTCACACTGAGGGTGGCCATATAAACAACTTTAACACTGTTACAAATATGCGCCACACTGAATAACAAACACATTTCGGGAGAACATCCGCACCGTAACACAACATAAACACAACAGCCCCTTGCAACACTAACTCTTCCGGGATGCTACAATATATACCCCCCGCTAACCCCCCCCACACACATACACACACCTAAACTTCGCCCAACCCCGCCCACCTCAACCTCCTCATGCTCTCTCAGGGAGAGCATGTCCCAAATTCCAATCTGCTGTTTTGAGGCATGTTGAAAAAAATAATGCACATTGTGACTTGTTGGCATTTTTTTCCATAACTTGAGTTGGTTTATTTTGGAAAACCTTGTTACATTGTTTAATGCATCCAGCGGGGCATCACAACAAAATTAGGCATAATAATGTGTTCATTCCACGACTGTATATATCGGTATCGGTTGATATCGGAATTGGTAATTAAGAGTTGGACAATATTGGAATATCGGATATCGGCAAAAAAGCCATTATCGGCATACTTGCCAACCCTCCCGAATTTTCCGGGAGACTCCCGAAATTCAGCGCCTCTCCCGAAAACCTCCCGGGACAAATATTCTCCCGAAAATCTCCCGATTTTCAGCTGGAGCTGGAGGCCACGCCCCCTCCAGCTTTATGCGGACCTGAGTGAGGACAGCCTTTTTTTTATGACGGGAGGACAACAGGGTGACAAGAACTAAATCATCCAGACTAGAGATAAATGGTATTATTATGTTTATCTTACCTAAAAATAAATATATTTATTAATTTTTTTTTAAAACTAAATACATTTTTACTATATTTTGCTAAAAACATCAAAATTAATTGTATTTTTATTTGTATTTTTTCTGACTCCTTATTACATCCAGCCATAGAATTATACATTAAAATAAACATATTGGAAATAATTAATAATTAAATGATCATTATAATTCATTTAAAATGACCATATTTAATTATTAAAATAATTGCTTGTTTATCAACAACTTTAGCATTTTATTCATCACATTTTGAAGCTCTCAGAAGCCAAGTTATGTTATATTCGTTAAGATTTATTTATGCAAGTTTGAAGTATCAATTATCTAAACACAGTTTTGTTTGCATATTTTCAGGATATATATATATATATATATATATATATATATATACATATATATATATATATGTATATATATATATATGTATATGTATATATATATATGTTTGAAATACTTGACTTGGTGAATTCTAGCTGTCAATATACTCCTCCCCTCTTAACCACGCCCTCAACCACGCCCCCGTCCCACCTCCGACCACGCCCCCCACCTCCCGAAATCGGAGGTCTCAAGGTTGGCAAGTATGATTATCGGACATCTCTAGTGAGAAGCTCTGTCATCCAGGAGGAGCTCAAAGTAAAGCCGCTGCTCTTCCACATGAAGTGGTTCGGGCATCTGCTCAGGATGCCACCCAAACGCCTCCCTAGGGAGGTGTTTGGGGCACGTCCGACCGGCTGGCCTGGGAAGGCCTCGGGATCCTCCGGAAGGAGCTGGACGAAGTGGCTGGGGAGAGGGAAGTCTGGGCTACTCTGCTTAGGCTGCTGCCCCCGCGACCCGACCTCGGATAAGCGGAAGAAGATGGATGGATGGCTGTGCAATCTACTAATAAAAGCTTCAATCAATGAAAGGTGTACCGTTACACCAATCGTATTTTAATTGACTAATCCTGGACTTTCATGTTTTGTAGTTTAAATCATAAATAAAGAAAAAGCACGCCGAGGTAACATGCAGTTTAATGACTGCGGTCATCACAACATTAACCAACACTTAGCCGGTTAGCATCATTGTGAACGGGCTACGAAGCTAGCTACTTTAGCATAACTAGCCTCTACTAACGCGGTCACTCTAGGCAGAGAAGAGGATTTAATCTATGAGGATTAACACAAGGACGCCATATCAACACAGTTTACTGTTCCATTCAAGCCGGAACACCTATTTGTGGTTTAAAAGGTGAAATAGTTAGCAGGTTCGTACCAGTCCATTGCAGAGATGTCACTTCCCGCTTCACGAGGTTCAACACATTTCTTCTTCGTGGAGTTTAAATGTAGCACCGGAAATATACACGACGAATTTTAACTCTAGACAAAACAAAACATTATATAGGTTCTGAATATTCAATATAGTTGTATCACATGTAATATCACATTTTTTTGAGGTTTTACTTGTGTGCGAGTTTTTTTGTTTGTTTTTTTTGATGAATTGGACAGACGTCTACCACCGGGCCACTAGGTGTCACTGTGTCCCGGACACACATTTATTGCGGCGATGAAGAGAATAAGCAGGCTGAGAGGAAGGCTTTCTCCTGCGGAGCTCAGGACTACCTTCAGCTGAACTTTAGCCGAGCTTTATGGTGGAACCCCCGCGGCTTATTGCAACTCCCAAGCGGGGGAAAAAAACCGGATCAGGACTGGAGGGTTGATCGTCCATGTGGGCCTCTCGGAACAACCAGTGACTTTCAGCACGTTTGGCCTGAGACCCGGGAAGGAGCAAGGCAAAAGAAGGACAGTAAGAAAAGATGATTTAGGACTCCAGGTAAAAAAAAAAATAAAAAAACTTTTCTGTCTGCGTGGCAGAAGGAGACTGACAGCCAGTCCAAAGGACAATCATTTAAAATAAGAAAATCGCATACTTCCTTGTTTGGTTTCCTTGTGTATGAATCATAGTGAAATTCAATTGGCGGCACGGGGGCCAAATCCGAGTTCAGTATAAAACAAACATTTTTGCAGCAAATTCTTAAAAACCCTAGAATGAACTTGGACCACCTTAAAATCAGTGGCAGATCCTTGCATTGACATTTGAACTTTTATAACGAGCATAGAACACTGGGGTCAAATTTGGGATTGACATAACCGAGGCGTTCCTCTGGAGCTGCAAAAAAATTAAAAGTCTTATATAAGTGTTATAATGAAGGCAACACATGATGCAAGTGTCTAAATTAGTTATATTAGCCTATTATCAAAATGTCTTTAAAAATCTTATAGTGTTATAATGAAGGCAACACATGATGTAAGTGTCTATATTAGCCTACTATCAAAATGGCTTTAAAAGTCTTATATAAGTGTTATAATGAAGACAACACATCATGCAATTGTCTATATTAGCCAGAGGTGGGTAGAGTAGCCAGAAATTGTACTCAAGTAAGAGTACTGTTACTTTAGAGATTTATTACTCAAGTAAAAGTAAGGAGTAGTCACCCAAATATTTACTTGAGTAAAAGTAAAAAGTATGTTGTGAAAAAACTACTCAAGTACTGAGTAACTGATGAGTAACATACACACACATATCATATATATATATATATATATATATATATATATATATATATATATATATATATATATATATATATATATATATATATATATATATATATATATATATATATATACATACACACACACACACATATATATACACACACACACACACACTATATATATATATATATACACACACATTTATATATATACACACACACACTATATATATATATATATATATATACACATTTATATATACATATATATACACATATATACATATATATATATATATATATATACACATATACACACACATATATATAAACAGTATATAATTTATATTTATTTATTTTGCCGTTTTTGTTTACATGTTAAAGGTGTTTTAATGAATATACATGCATGTTTAACACTTATAGATTCCTTTCTTTCATGAAGACAAGAATATAAGTTGGTGTATTACCTGATTCTGATGACTTGCATTGATTGTAATCAGACAGTAGTGCTGATAGCGTCCACGTTTTCAAATGGAGGAGAAAAAAGGTTCCTCCTTTCTGTCTAACACCACATGAAAGTGGTTGGTTTTTGGCATCTTATTTGTCCAGCTTCCATATTCGTTTTCACACACTTTACAAGAAATACATTGGCGGAAAATTCCGTAGCTTGCTAGCTTGTTTGCGCTGGCTTTCGTAGACTCTTGTTTTGAAAGCGCACGCGCGATGGAGCGGCACCTTTATTGTGAAGACAGGAACTGTGCAGTCAGTCTTTAGGCTTTTGACGGGATGTACGGTTTAAATAAAAAAGGGTCTTTTTTCCTTCACACTTTTGATTGATTGATTGAAACTTTTATTAGTAGATTGCACAGTACAGTATATATTCCGTACAATTGACCACTAAATGGTAACACCCCAATAAGTTTTTCAACTTGTTTAAGTCAGGTCATGTGACCGCCTGGCTCTGTTTGATTGGTCCAACGTCACCAGTGACTGCATCTGATTGGTGGAACGGAGTGAACGTCACCAGTGACTGTATTTGTTGAAACGTAGGCACTATGAAGGTCTGTCTGACAGACCAAAACAAACAAAGCGTGCATTAACAGATCGATAAAAATTAGTAGCGAGTAGCGAGCTGAATGTAGATAAAAGTAGCGGAGTAAAAGTAGCGTTTCTTCTCTATAAATATACTCAAGTAAAAGTAAAAGTATGTTGCATTAAAACTACTCTTAGAAGTACAATTTATCCCAAAAGTTACTCAAGTAGATGTAACGGAGTAAATGTAGCGCGTTACTACCCACCTCTGATATTAGCTATATTAGCCTATTATCAAAATGACCTTAAAAGTCTTATATAAATGTTATAATGAAGACAACACATGATGTTAGTGTCTATATTAGCTATATTAACCTATTATCAAAATGACTTTAAAAGTCTTATATAAGTGTTATAATGAAGACAACACATGATGTAAGTGTCTATATTAGCCTACTATCAAAATGACTTTAAAAGTCTTACATAAGTGTTATAATGAAGGCAACACATAATGCAAGTGTCTATATTAGTTATATTAGCCAATTATCAAAATTACTTTAAAAGTTTTGTATAAGTGTTGTAATGAAGACAACACATGATGTAAGTGTCTATATTAGCCTACTATCAAAATGACTTTAAAAGTCTTATAGTGTTATAATGAAGGCAACACATGATGTAAGTGTCTATATTAGCCTACTATCAAAATGGCTTTAAAAGTCTTATATAAGTGTTATAATGAAGACAACACATCATGCAATTGTCTATATTAGCCTATTATCAAAATGACCTTAAAAGTCTTATATAAGTGTTATAATGAAGTTAACACATAATGTAAGTGTCTATATTAGTTATATTAGCCTACTATCAAAATGACTTTAAAAGTCTTATATAAGTGTTATAATGAAGGCAACACATGATGTAAGTGTCTATATTAGCCTACTATCAAAATGACTTTAAAAGTCTTACATAAGTGTTATAATGAAGGCAACACATAATGCAAGTGTCTATATTAGTTATATTAGCCAATTATCAAAATGACTTTAAAAGTTTTATATAAGTGTTATAATGAAGGCAACACATGATGCAAGTGTCTATATTAGTTATATTAGCCTACTATCAAAATGACTTTAAAAGTCTTATATACGTGTAATAATGAAGACAACACATGATGTAAGTGTCTATAATAGCTTTATTAGCCTATTATCAAAATGACCTTAAAAGTCTTATATAAGTGTTATAATGAAGTTAACACATAATGTAAGTGTCTATATTAGTTATATTAGCCTACTATCAAAATGACTTTAAAAGTCTTACATAAGTGTTATAATGAAGGCAACACATAATGCAAGTGTCTATATTAGTTATATTAGCCAATTATCAAAATGACTTTAAAAGTTTTATATAAGTGTTATAATGAAGACAACACATGATGTAAGTGTCTATATTAGCCTACTATCAAAATGACTTTAAAAGTCTTATAGTGTTATAATGAAGGCAACACATGATGTAAGTGTCTATATTAGCCTACTATCAAAATGGCTTTAAAAGTCTTATATAAGTGTTATAATGAAGTTAACACATGATGTAAGTGTCTATATTAGTTATATTAGCCTACTATCAAAATGACTTTAAAAGTCTTACATAAGTGTTATAATGAAGACAACACATCATGCAATTGTCTATATTAGCTATATTAGCCTATTATCAAAATGACCTTAAAAGTCTTATATAAGTTATAATGAAGACAACACATGATGTAAGTGTCTATATTAGCTATATTAACCTATTATCAAAATGACTTTAAAAGTCTTGTATAAGTGTTATAATGAAGGCAACACATGATGTAAGTGTCTATATTAGCCTACTATCAAAATGACTTTAAAAGTCTTACATAAGTGTTATAATGAAGGCAACACATAATGCAAGTGTCTATATTAGTTATATTAACCAATCATCAAAATGACTTTAAAAGTTTTATATAAGTGTTATAATTAAGGCAACACATGATGTAAGTGTCTATATTAGCCTACTATCAAAATGACTTTAAAAGTCTTATATAAGTGTAATAATGAAGACAACACATGATGTAAGTGTCTATATTAGTTATATTAGCCTATTATCAAAAGGAATTTAAAAGTCTTATATAAGTGTAATAATGAAGACAACACATGATGTAAGTGTCTATATTAGCCTACTATCAAAATGACTTTAAAAGTCTTATATAAGTGTAATAATGAAGACAACACATGATGTAAGTGTCTATATTAGCTTTATTAGCCTACTATCAAAATGACTTTAAAAGTCTTATATAAGTGTAATAATGAAGACAACACATGATGTAAGTGTCTATATTAGCCTACTATCAAAATGACTTTAAAAGTCTTATATACGTGTAATAATGAAGACAACACATGATGTAAGTGTCTATATTAGTTATATTAGCCTATTATCAAAATGAATTTAAAAGTCTTATTTAAGTGTAATAATGAAGACAACACATGATGTAAGTGTCTATATTAGCCTACTATCAAAATGACTTTAAAAGTCTTACATAAGTGTTATAATGAAGGCAACACATAATGCAAGTGTCTATATTAGTTATATTAGCCAATTATCAAAATGACTTTAAAAGTTTTATATAAGTGTTATAATGAAGACAACACATGATGTGTCTATATTAGCCTACTATCAAAATGACTTTAAAAGTCTTATATACGTGTAATAATGAAGACAACACATGATGTAAGTGTCTATATTAGTTATATTAGCCTATTATCAAAAGGAATTTAAAAGTCTTATATAAGTGTAATAATGAAGACAACACATGATGTAAGTGTCTATATTAGCTATATTAACCTATTATCAAAATGACTTTAAAAGTCTTATATAAGTGTTATAATGAAGGCAACACATGATGTAAGTGTCTATATTAGCCTACTATCAAAATGACTTTAAAAGTCTTACATAAGTGTTATAATGAAGGCAGCACATAATGCAAGTGTCTATATTAGTTATATTAGCCAATTATCAAAATGACTTTAAAAGTTTTATATAAGTGTTATAATGAAGGCAACACATGATGTAAGTGTCTATATTAGCCTACTATCAAAATGACTTTAAAAGTCTTATATAAGTGTTATAATGAAGACAACACATGATGTAAGTGTCTATATTAGCTATATTAACCTATTATCAAAATGACTTTAAAAGTCTTATATAAGTGTTATAATGAAGGCAACACATGATGTAAGTGTCTATATTAGCCTACTATCAAAATGACTTTAAAAGTCTTACATAAGTGTTATAATGAAGGCAACACATAATGCAAGTGTCTATATTAGTTATATTAGCCAATTATCAAAATGACTTTAAAAGTTTTATATAAGTGTTATAATGAAGGCAACACATGATGTAAGTGTCTATATTAGTTATATTAGCCTATTATCAAAATGAATTTAAAAGTCTTATATAAGTGTAATAATGAAGACAACACATGATGTAAGTGTCTATATTAGCCTACTATCAAAATGACTTTAAAAGTCTTACATAAGTGTTATAATGAAGGCAACACATAATGCAAGTGTCTATATTAGTTATATTAACCAATCATCAAAATGACTTTAAAAGTTTTATATAAGTGTTATAATGAAGGCAACACATGATGTAAGTGTCTATATTAGCCTACTATCAAAATGACTTTAAAAGTCTTATATAAGTGTAATAATGAAGACAACACATGATGTAAGTGTCTATATTAGTTATATTAGCCTATTATCAAAATGAATTTAAAAGTCTTATATAAGTGTAATAATGAAGACAACACATGATGTAAGTGTCTATATTAGCTTTATTAGCCTACTATCAAAATGACTTTAAAAGTCTTATATAAGTGTAATAATAAAGACAACACATGATGTAAGTGTCTATATTACCTATATTAGCCTACTATATTTTATTCTACACATTTTTGCAACTTTGGAAATCATTAGGGGGTTAGTGCATGTGCCTCACAATACGAAGGGCCTTAGTAGTCCTGAGTTCAATCCCGGACTGGGGATCTTTCTGTGTGGAGTTTGCATGTTCTTCCCGTGACTGCGTGGGTTCCCTCCGGGTACTCCGGCTTCCTCCAACCGCCAAAAAACATAGGTTGATTGGCAACACTAAATGGTCCCTGGTGTGTGAATGTGAGTGTGAATGTTGTCTGTCTATCTGTGTTGGCCCTGTGATGAGGTGGCGACTTGTCCAGGGTCGGCCTGCATTCGGCCTTCCGCCCGAATGCAACTGAGATAGGCTTCAGCACCCCCCGCGTCCCCAAAAGGGACAAGCGGTAGAAAATGGATGGATGGGTTGGATGGAAATCATTAGTAAAATGGAGGCTTCTCAACAGGATAAGATAACTTCTGGAAATGACTGACTGCAGGCTTTCTTCTTCTAACGGATTTATTACAATCTTTGCAAGCTGGATAACGTTTGCTGTGGTCTGGAACAACATGGCACACAAACAACTATAAGAAATGCAGCCAATATTACATACAGATAATGTGTCATGAGACATGCACATATAAATTAAATACACAGAGGACATAAGTAAAGGGAATTAAATTAACTCAAATATACCTACAAACTCTGCAACATCGCGTGGACATCTGCCGGATTGGCAGACCGGGGTGGTGGTTCCTCTCTTTAAGAAGGGGAACCGGAGGGTGTGTTCTAACTATCGTGGGATCACACTCCTCAGCCTTCCCGGTAAGGTCTATTCAGGTGTACTGGAGAGGAGGCTACGCCGGATAGTCGAACCTCGGATTCAGGAGGAACAGTGTGGTTTTCGTCCTGGTCGTGGAATTGTGGACCAGCTCTATACTCTCGGCAGGGTCCTTGAAGGTGCATGGGAGTTTGCCCAACCAGTCTACATGTGCTTTGTGGACTTGGAGAAGGCATTCGACCGTGTACCCCGGGAAGTCCTGTGGGGAGTGCTCAGAGAGTATGGGGTAACGGACTGTCTTATTGTGGCAGTTCGCTCCCTGTATAATCAGTGCCAGAGCTTGGTCCGCATTGCCGGCAGTAAGTCGGACACGTTTCCTGTGAGGGTTGGACTCCGCCAAGGCTGCCCTTTGTCACCGATTCTGTTCATAACCTTTATGGACAGAATTTCTAGACGCAGTCAGGGCGTTGAGGGGATCTGGTTTGGTGGCTGCAGGATTAGGTCTCTGCTATTTGCAGATGATGTGGTCCTGATGGCTTCCTCTGGCCAAGATCTTCAGCTCTCGCTGGATCGGTTCGCAGCCGAGTGTGAAGCGACTGGGATGGGAATCAGCACCTCCAAGTCCGAGTCCATGGTTCTCTCCCGGAAAAGGGTGGAGTGCCATCTCCGGGTTGGGGAGGAGATCTTGCCCCAAGTGGAGGAGTTCAAGTACCTCGGAGTCTTGTTCACGAGTGGGGGAAGAGTGGATCGTGAGATCGACAGGCGGATCGGTGCGGCATCTTCAGTAATGCGGACGCTGTATCGATCCGTTGTGGTGAAGAAGGAGCTGAGCCGGAAGGCAAAGCTCTCGATTTACCGGTCGATCTACGTTCCCATCCTCACCTATGGTCATGAGCTTTGGGTCATGACCGAAAGGACAAGATCACGGGTACAAGCGGCCGAAATGAGTTTCCTCCGCCGAGTGGCGGGGCTCTCCCTTAGAGATAGGGTGAGAAGCTCTGTCATTCGGGGGGAGCTCAAAGTAAAGCCGCTGCTCCTCCACATCGAGAGGAGCCAGATGAGGTGGTTCGGGCATCTGGTCAGGATGCCACCCGAACGCCTCCCTAGGAAGGTGTTTCGGGCACGTCCGACCGGTAGAAGGCCACAGGGAAGACCCAGGACACGCTGGGAAGACTATCTCTCCCGGCTGGCCCGGGAACGCCTCGGGATCCCCCGGGAGGAGCTGGACGAAGTGGCTGGGGAGAGGGAAGTCTGGGCTTCCCTGCTTAAGCTGCTGCCCCCGCGACCCGACCTCGGATAAGCGGAAGAAGATGGATGGATGGATACCTACAAACGAGGCATAATGCCTGATTAGCACTCCAACAAATCAATAAAATACACAAAGTTCACCTTTGTGCATTCACGCCTAGCATAAAACGTTTGGTGGACAAAATTATACAAAGGAGTGGCATAAAACACGTCTTTCTGTGGCAGCGTCAGAGAAAGTTGTACATGTAAACAAACTACGATGCGTTCAAGGACCGCTAAAATTAGTAGGACAAGCGTGAAGCATGTTTAATATAAACAGTGGGATTTCTAACAATTAGTAAGATTTGTGTCATGTTTGTCCTCCTACAGAAAATATATTAAAACAAAAAATATATGGTTTTCTTCATCTTTTTCCATTTTCACATATCTCTGAAAGAGGTCCTTGGAGCCACTAGGGCGGCGCTAAAGAGCTGGATGGTTGGGTTGCCGACACCCAAACGAAGGTGTTGCTGTAGCTTTATTTAGATGAAGTCCGTAGTCGTTTGTTCAACTTCTTTAGTTATACTGTAGTGTTCCTCAAGACACCACATCTATAACGCTAAATATATCCTGTGGTGTACCTCAGGGATCAATACAAGGACCAAAATTATTCAATCTCTATACAAACGACATTTGTAAACTCACAAAAGATTTAAAGTTAGTATTATTTGCGGATGATACAACTGCGTTTTGTTCAGGAGAGAACACACAGAAGATAATACAGATAATAACAGAAGAAATGAACAAATTAAAAAGATGCTTTGACAAAAACAGACTATCTTTAAATCTCAGTAAAACTAAAATAATGCTATTTGGTAACAGTAGAAGAGAAAGTCAAACACAAATACAAATAGACGGAATAGAAATTGAAAGAGTAAATGAAACCAAATTTCTCGGTATAATGATTGATGATAAATTGAACTGGAAATCTCATGTAAAAAATATACAACATAAAGTAGCAAGAAACACGTCAATAATGAATAAAGCAAAACATGTTCTAGACTAGGGATGTCCCGATCCAGGTTTTTGCACTTCCGATCCGATACCGATATTGTTTTTGCATTTCCGATCCGATACCGATACTGACCGATACCGATACTGACCAATACTGGCCTATCCGAGCATGTATTAAAGTTTAAAGTTATTTAGCCTACTTAGTTGTCAGAATCATGTTGAAAAGGGTTTTAGTACTCTTGATAACAACTAGCCAGCTGAATTAGGGGAGTTTGAATAATACACAATGGTTGGTAACAAGAAACTGACCTGTTTATTCAAGGATAAACACAAAATAGACAAAATTATACATGACAAACAGAAATGGCATCATTGAACTAGGGCTGGGCGATATGGCCTTTTTTTAATATTGCGATATTTTAAGGCCATATTGCGATACACGATATATATCTCGATATTTTGCCTTAGCCTTGAATGAACACTTGATGCATATAATCACAGCAGTATGATGATTCTATGTGTTTTGATTGATTGATTGAGACTTTTATTAGTAGGTTGCACAGTGAAGTACATATTCCGTACAATTGACCACTAAATGGTAACACCCCAATAAGTTTTTCAACTTGTTTAAGTCGGGGTCCACTTAAATTGATTCATGATACAGATATATACTATCAGATATATACTATCATCCTAATACAGTCATCACACAAGATAATCACATTGAATTATTTACATTATTTATAATCCAGGGTGTGGATGTAAGTGTCAAAAAGACAGCCAAAAGAGTTTGATATGAGAATAAATCTAAAGTTAAAATATAGGGTAGAAATGCACCCATTTGCAGGAAATGTATGGTGAAGACAAGGTCCTTTTTAAGAAAATTAATAAAATAAAATAAGATAAATTAAAAATATTTTCTTGAATAAAAAAGAAAGTAAAAATATATAAAAACAGTTACATAGAAACTAGTAAATAATGAAAATGAGTAAAATTAACTGTTAAAGGTTAGTACTATTAGTGGAGCAGCAGCACGCACAATCATGTGTGCTTACGGACTGTATCCCTTGCAGACTGTATTGATATATATTGATATATAATGTAGGAACCAGAATATTAATAACAGAAAGAAACAACCCTTTTGTGTGAATGAGTGTAAATGGGGGAGGGAGGTTTTTTGGGTTGGTGCACTAATTGTAAGTGTGTCTTGTGTTTTTTATGTTGATTTAATAAAAAAGAAAAAACGATGCCGATAATTTCCGATATTACATTTTAAAGCATTTATCGGCCGATAATATCGGAATAAGTGATTATTACATTTTAACAGAAGTGTAGATAGAACATGTTAAAAGAGAATGTAACCAGATATTAACAGTAAATGAACAAGTAGATTAATAATTCATTTTCTACCACATGTCCTTAATAATGTTGACAAAATAATAGGTAGATAAATGACACGATATGTTACTGCATACGTCAGCAGACTAATTAGGAGACTTTGTTTGCTTACTTACTAATAAAAGACAAGTTGTCTTGTGTCAGGGCTTGGTAAAAGGATAGGACTCAGATGCAGAGTAGGGAACTTAGACAGGCTTTTATTTTGACAGCTTCCTTTTCACCTCCAAAGTCAAGGATTACAATATCTATTTATCCAAAAACTAACCGGCAAAAAAGGTTCCAAAAAATAGGAACAACCAAAATTCGCTCCGAACGGAGGAAAACACAAAAGCAAAGACGAAATATAATTAATAAATGCTATAAAATGTATAAACAAAAAAACGCTCCAACAGGAGGAAGAAACAACAACTATGAAAAATTCTATACTATCTAATCTAATAAAGTATTAACAAAAATTGTCACTCAAAAATGTGAGGAAAGAATGAAAAATAACTGAAACTTACCACTTCGGCTGAATAAACTAAATAACAAAAAATCACTCAAAATAGCAACGAAGGGATTCAGAATCAAAGAACATAAGCACAAGACGAGGCAAGACAAGGCATGGACATGGGCATGGATGCTAGAGAGTACGAACAAACGAAACAATCTGGCACAGAACAAAGGAAGGAGTGGGCTTATAAGACACATGAGGGTAATAGGGAACAGGTGGAAACAATTAGGGAATCGGGATGACGTCAGACTGATGACACAAAAGGAAGGGCAAGTGACCTGAAACGAGAGGAGAGTTACTTTTCAAACTAAAACATGCACATCACAAGACAGAAAAAAACCAAGACAAGACATTAGAGATGCGCGGTTTGCGGACACAACCGCGGAGTCCGCGGATTATCCGCGGATCGGGCGGATGAAATTAAAAACAATAAGATTTTATCCGCTCGCGGGTCGGGTCGGGCGGATTAATTAGATATTTTTTTTATTTTTTTATTTTTTTTGCGGGTGGCAGTTAAACCAATTGGGAAATATATATACATAGTTAAATGTTGTTACCCACATACGAAAAACGAGCAGGCACCTGCTGCATATGCCACAACAGAAGAAAAAAAAAGAAAAGAGATGGACACTTTTACGGAGCGGAGAAGGGACGCCTCGCCGGGGTCCGGGACCGAGGCCCCTTCCCCCGAGAGGGCCCCACCGGGAGCCGTAGCTGAGGCGATCCGCGAGAAGGGCCCGACGCACGTCCAGGGTCACTACCGCGCCCACCGCACCGACACCCCGCCTCGTCCGCTTTCGCAGTGCGCTCACGAAAGGGGTGGGGCTCACCCTGGTTGATATAGAGAGCAGGACGGTGGCCATGGAATTTCATTTAAGGTTTGTGATAAACCATCAAACTCATTCGTTAAAAGGACTCTATAGTAATATAAAGCAAATTTTTCTGGACATTATCATGCAAGAAAAGTTTATTTTTGGGATCGCGATCACCGCGTAATGATTTTTAAAGGTTGCATTACATTATTAACTGTCCCATGTGATCGATTGGAAGTCCATGCTCAATTATTGCCTCCGTAAATAAAACTTCGGCATTTATCACATCCAAAGAATCTGTTTGGGCGACGAAAAACGTTGAAAGTTTTCCACTTGTATCGCTAGCAACGGCATTAGACTTGTGTTTTTTTGTCCCAACGTGGTCTTTTACATCGCTAATTCCTCCGTGTCCGATCGAAAAATCTTGTCTGCACAAGGTGCAATTCGCGTAGTTTTCACCCTTTTTTTTTTTTTTTAATTAATATTAGATATATAACAACGGGCGGATGGCGGGCGGGTGCAGTTCTGATCAAACGTTACATCGGGTGGATGGCGGATGGTTGACGACTTTCTGACGCTGTTGCGGATGAAATAAATTGCCTATCCGCGCATCTCTACAAGACATCCCTCACCGCGGTGTGACAGTCTTGTATGTTCACTATTTTATTTAAGGACAAACTTGCAATAAGAAACACATGTTTAATGTACCGGAAGACTTTTTGTTAAAAATAAATGCAATAATGCAATTTTTTTGTGGTCCCCTCTCTTCAGAAAAGTATCATAAGGACCGAAAAGTATCGAAGTACCGTATTTTCCGCACTATAAGGCGCACCTAAAAACCACAAATTTTCTCAAAAGCTGACAGTGCGCCTTATAACCCGGTGCACTTTATATATGGATAAATATTAAGATTCATTTTCATAAAGTTTCGGTCTCGCAACTTCGGTAAACAGCCGCCATCTTTTTTCCCGGTAGAACAGGAAGCGCTTCTTCTTCTACGCAAGCAACCGCCAAGGTAAGCACCCGCCCCCATAGAACAGGAAGCGCTTCTTCTTCTACTGTAAGCAACCACCCGCCCGCGTAGAAGAAGAAAAAGCGCGCGGATATACCGTACGTTTCATTTCCTTTGTGTGTTTACATCTGTAAAGACCACAAAATGGCTCCTACCAAGTGACAGGGATCCGGTTCATGAAAAGACGCAATCTCTCCATCCGCACACGGATTACTATTTCACAGCAACTGATATTCCTGTGAACCGCACTGTGGATACAACGGGAGCACGTACGGTGAATATTTGCACCACAGGGAATGAGAAGTCATCCTTCACTGTGGTTCTAGCTTGCCATGCTAATGGCCAGAAACTTCCACCCATGGTGATATTCAAAAGGAAGACCTTGCCAAAAGAGACCTTTCCAGCCGGCGTCATCATAAAAGCTAACTCGAAGGGATGGATGAAGAAAAGATGAGCGAGTGGTTAAGGTAAGTTTAAGTTTACGCGAAGAGGCCGGGTGGCTTTTTTCAGCAGCTCCTTCCATGTTGATATACGACTCCATGACTGTTTTTTTGACATTCCTTTAGCGCAGTTAGATGCGGCTTACAACACGGGGCGGCTTATGGGTGGACAAAGTTTTGAAATATGCCGTTCATTGAAGGCGCGGCTTATAACCCAGGGCGCCTTATGGTGCGGAAAATACGGTACATGTTGGTACCGGTACCAAAATATGGGTATCGGGACAACACTACTGTGCTCTCTTTGCTCAATGCAAGAAACAAAGAAAAGCATAATTAACATGTAATGATATGCATCAGTCTGACAATAATGTGGTTGAAATTATGATTATGTGTCCTATAACTGCTGTAAAAACTGTTGTATTTCTGCAATATGTTTGAATGTTCACCGACTCTCTTTTCTCATTTTGAAGAGCTGCCCATAAATATTCTCATTGGAGTGGGACGTTGTTTGGAAACATCCAGCATCATGGCTGCCGAGAAACTGCTCAGCCTATCCCCCCACAGGCGCATCATTGTCGGCCTGCTGGCCAACCTGCTGTCCTCCATCTGCATCGTCTTTCTCAACAAGTGGATCTATGTGCGCTACGGCTTCCCCAACATGACCCTCACCCTCATCCACTTTGTGGTCACCTGGCTGGGACTTTACATCTGCCAAAAGATGAACATTTTCTCCCCCAAAAGCCTGCCCGTGAGGCGCATCGTGTGGTTAGCGCTGAGCTTCTGCGGCTTTGTGGCCTTCACCAATTTGTCCCTGCAGAATAATTCCATTGGGACGTACCAGCTGGCCAAAGCCATGACCACGCCGGTCATCATCCTCATCCAGACCACCTACTACAAGAAGACCTTCTCCACCAAGATCAAACTCACACTGGTGATCTTCTGTTGTCTTTCATTCAGCTCACAACATTATTGTGTGAATGCTCCAAAACATTCACATATATGGTTTTCTACACCAAAAGTCATATATTTATTACAAACTCCGTTTCCATATGAGTTGGGAAATTGTGTTAGATGTAAATATAAACGGAATACAATGATTTGCAAATCCTTTTCAACTCATATTCAGTTGAATGCACTACAAAGACAACATATTTGATGTTCAAACTCATAAACTTGATTTTTTTTTGCAAATAATAATTAACTTAGAATTTCATGGCTGCAACACGTGCCAAAGTAGTTGGGAAAGGGCATGTTCACCACTGTGTTACATGGCCTTTCCTTTTAACAACACTCAGTAAACGTTTGGGAACTGAGAAGAAACATTTTTTATGCTTCTCAGGTGGAATTCTTTCCCATTCTTGCTTGATGTACAGCTTAAGTTGTTCAACAGTCCGGGGGTCTTCGTTTTGGTATTTTAGGCTTCATAATGCACCACACATTTTCAATGGGAGACAGGTCTGGACTACAGACAGGCCAGTCTAGTACCCGCACTCTTTTACTATGAAGCCACACTGTTCTAACACACATTGTCTTGCTGAAATAAGCAGGGGCGTCCATGGTAACGTTGCTTGGATGGCAACATATGTTGCTCCAAAACCTGTATGTACCTTTCAGCATTAATGGCGCCTTCACAGATGTGTAAGTTACCCATGTCTTGGGCACTAATACACCCCCATACCATCACACATGCTGGCTTTTCAACTTTGCGCCTATAACAATCCGGATGGTTCTTTTCCTCTTTGGTCCGGAGGACACGACGTCCACAGTTTCCAAAAACAATTTGAAATGTGGACTAGTCAGACCACAGAACACTTTTCCACTTTTGTATCAGTCCATCTTAGATGAGCTCAGGCCCAGCGAAGCCGACGGCGTTTCTGGGTGTTGTTGATAAACGGTTTTCGCCTTGCATAGGAGAGTTTTAACTTGCACTTACAGATGTAGCGACCAACTGTAGTTACTGACAGTGGGTTTCTGAAGTGTTCCTGAGCCCATGTGGTGATATCCTGTACACACTGATGTCGCTTGTTGATGCAGTACAGCCTGAGGGATCGAAGGTCACGGGCTTAGCTGCTTACGTGCAGTGATTTCTCCAGATTCTCTGAACCCTTTGATGATATTACTGACCGTAGATGGTGAAATCCCTAAATTCCTTGCAATAGCTGGTTGAGAAAGGTTTTTCTGAAACAATTTGCTCACACATTTGTTGACAAAGTGGTGACCCTCGCCCCATCCTTGTTTGTGAATGACTGAGCATTTCATGGAATCTACTTTTATACCCAATCATGGCACCCACCTGTTCCCAATTTGCCTGTTCACCTGTGGGATGTTCCAAATAAGTGTTTGATGAGCATTCCTCAACTTTATCAGTATTTATTGCCACCTTTCTCAACTTCTTTGTCACATGTTGCTGGCATCAAATTCTAAAGTTAATGATTATTTGCAAAAAAACAAATGTTTATCAGTTTGAACATCAAATATGTTGTCTTTGTAGCATATTCAACTGAATATGGGTTGAAAATGATTTGCAAATCATTGTATTCCGTTTATATTTACATCTAACACAATTTCCCAACTCATATGGAAACGGGGTTTGTATTCAACTTCTTCTTCTCTAGATTTTGGCGTGCTCTACCTTCCACATTTTTCATCCGATTCAAACCGTTCCAACTTCAAACTGTTCAGCCTATTTGGGAATTGCGGGCTTTCCCTTTACAAATTCCAAATTTCCCAGAATTCCAGGTTTTCCATTTTTCAAACTTCCACCATTTCCACATTTTTCAACCGATTCAACCATTCCACCTTCAACATATTCCATTCATCCTGCACTATCATTTTTTCAAGTTAAAAAAAATTCCAGGAATTCCCATTTTTTCAAACCCTTCTGTCGACTACTCCTTCCACATTTTTCAACCGTTCCCCTGCCAAACATTCCTCTTAATCAGGACAAAAAAACAAAGTTGTTTTTTGAACTGGAAAATTTCACGGTTTTCCCAAAATTCCAGGAATTCCCTAATGACCTGCTCAGTGGCCTTGTGGTTAGAGTGTACGCCCTGAGACTGGTAGGTCGTGAGTTCAAACCCCGGCCGAGTCATACCAAAGACTATAAAAATGGGACCCATTGCCTCCCTGCTTGGCACTCAGCATCAAGGGTTGGAATTGGGGGTTAAATCACCAAAATGATTCCGAGCGCGGCCACCGCTGCGGCTCACTGCTCCCCTCCCCTCACAGGGGTGAACATGGGGATGGGTCAAACGCAGAGGATAATTTCACCACACCTAGTGTGTGTGTGACTACCGTTGGGACTTTAACTTTAACTTTTAATACCATTTCGCAATTAAAAATGTTACTACTTCAACATTTCTCGACCAATTTGAAAAATCCCAACACCAACCATTCAGAACATTCAAATTGTTTTGCAATTTCCGAAAAATGCCCTTTTTTCCCGAAATTCCCAAGTTTCCATGAAATTCCCATTGAAATCAATGGGACATTTTTCCAAGTTCCACAAAATTTTTTAACCGTTCAAACTTCAACATTTTCAGCCTGTTCAGGAATTTTGTGATCCTATTGAACAATTGTAAAAATAAAAAAAAATCCCGGATTTCCTAGAATTCTCAGTTTTTATGGACATTTTCCCCATTCAAAATGAGTTATCCATTTTTCACACTTCCCACAATTCCCACATGTTTGAACCAATTCAAACCATTCCAACATCAACACATTCCACTCATCCTGGACATTCAAACTATCATTTTTTCAAGTTAAAAAAAATTCCAGGAATTCCCAGAATTACCGTTTTTTTTCAAACCCTTCTGTCGACTACTCCTTCCACATTTTTCAACCGTTCCCTTGCGAAACATTCCTCTTAATCAGGACAAAAAAACAAAGTTGTTTTTTGAACTGGAAAATTTCCCGGTTTTCCCAAAATTCCAGGAATTCCCTAATGACCTGCTCAGTGGCCTTGTGGTTAGAGTGTCCGCCCTGAGACTGGAAAGTCGTGAGTTCAAACCCCGGCCGAGTCATACCAAAGACTATAAAAATGGGACCCATTACCTCCCTGCTTGGCACTCAGCATCAAGGGTTGGAATTGGGGGTTAAATCACCAAAATGATTCCCGAGCGCGGCCACCGCTGCGGCTCACTGCTCCCCTCACCTCACAGGGGTGAACATGGGGATGGGTCAAACGCAGAGGATAATTTCAACACACCTAGTGTGTGTGTGACTACCGTTGGGACTTTAACTTTAACTTTTAATACCATTTCGCAATTAAAAATGTTACTACTTCAACATTTCTCGACCAATTTGAAAAATCCCAACACCAACCATTCAGAACATTCAAATTGTTTTGCAATTTCCGAAAAATGCCCTTTTTTCCCGAAATTCCCAAGTTTCCATGAAATTCCCATTGAAATCAATGGGACATTTTTCCAAGTTCCACAAATTTTTTTAACCGTTCAAACTTCAACATTTTCAGCCTGTTCAGGAATTTTGTGATCCTATTGAACAATTGTAAAAAAAAATTAAAAAAATCCCGGATTTCCTAGAATTCTCAGTTTTTATGGACATTTTCCCCATTCAAAATGAGTTATCCATTTTTCACACTTCCCACAATTCCCACATGTTTGAACCAATTCAAACCATTCCAACATCAACACATTCCACTCATCCTGGACATTCAAACTATCATTTTTTCAAGTTAAAAAAAATTCCAGGAATTCCCAGAATTACCGTTTTTTTCAAACCCTTCTGTCGACTACTCCTTCCACATTTTTCAACCGTTCCCCTGCCAAACATTCCTCTTAATCAGGACAAAAAAACAAAGTTGTTTTTTGAACTGGAAAATTTCCCAGTTTTCCCAAAATTCCAGGAATTCCCTAATGACCTGCTCAGTGGCCTTGTGGTTAGAGTGTCCGCCCTGAGACTGGAAAGTCGTGAGTTCAAACCCCGGCCGAGTCATACCAAAGACTATAAAAATGGGACCCATTGCCTCCCTGCTTGGCACTCAGCATCAAGGGTTGGAATTGGGGGTTAAATCACAAAAATGATTCCCGAGCGCAGCCACCGCTGCGGCTCACTGCTCCCCTCACCTCACAGGGGTGAACATGGAGATGGGTCAAACGCAGAGGATAATTTCACCACACCTAGTGTGTGTGTGACTACCGTTGGGACTTTAACTTTAACTTTTAATACCATTTCGCAATTAAAAATGTTACTACTTCAACATTTCTCGACCAATTTGAAAAATCCCAACACCAACCATTCAGAACATTCAAATTGTTTTGCAATTTCCAAAAAATGCCCTTTTTTCCCCGAAATTCCCAAGTTTCCATGAAATTCCCATTGAAATCAATGGGACATTTTTCAAAGTTCCAAATTTTTTTAACCGTTCAAACTTCAACATTTTCAGCCTGTTCAGGAATTTTGTGATCCTATTGAACAATTGTAAAAAAAAAAAAAAAAAATCCCGGATTTCCTAGAATTCTCAGTTTTTATGGACATTTTCCCCATTCAAAATGAGTTATCCATTTTTCACACTTCCCACAATTCCCACATGTTTGAACCAATTCAAACCATTCCAACATCAACACATTCCACTCATCCTGGACATTCAAACTATCATTTTTTCAAGTTAAAAAAAATTCCAGGAATTCCCAGAATTACCGTTTTTTTCAAACCCTTCTGTCGACTACTCCTTCCACATTTTTCAACCGTTCCCCTGCCAAACATTCCTCTTAATCAGGACAAAAAAACAAAATTGTTTTTTGAACTGGAAAAATTCCCGGTTTTCCCAAAATTCCAGGAATTCCCTAATGACCTGCTCAGTGTCCTTGTGGTTAGAGTGTCTGCCCTGAGACTGGAAAGTCGTGAGTTCAAACCCCGGCCGAGTCATACCAAAGACTATAAAAATGGGACCCATTGCCTCCCTGCTTGGCACTCAGCATCAAGGGTTGGAATTGGGGGTTAAATCACAAAAATGATTCCCGAGCGCGGCCACCGCTGCGGCTCACTGCTCCCCTCACCTCACAGGGGTGAACATGGGGATGGGTCAAACGCAGAGGATAATTTCACCACACCTAGTGTGTGTGTGACTACCGTTGGGACTTTAACTTTAACTTTTAATACCATTTCTCAATTAAAAATGTTACTACTTTAACATTTCTCGACCAATTTGAAAAATCCCAACACCAACCATTCAGAACATTCAAATTTTTTTGCAATTTCCGAAAAACGCCCTTTTTTTCCCGAAATTCCCAAGTTTCCATGAAATTCCCATTGAAATCAATGGGACATTTTTCCAAGTTCTAAAATTTTTTAACCGTTCAAACTTCAACATTTTCAGCCTGTTCAGAAATTTTGTGATCCTATTGAACAATTGTAAAAAAAAAAAAAAAAAAAATCCCGGATTTCCTAGAATTCTCAGTTTTTTTGGACATTTTCCCCATTCAAAATGAGTTATCCATTTTTCACACTTCCCACAATTCCCACATGTTTGAACCAATTCAAACCATTCCAACATCAACACATTCCACTCATCCTGGACATTCAAACTATCATTTTTTCAAGTTAAAAAAAATTCCAGGAATTCCCAGAATTACCGTTTTTTTCAAACCCTTCTGTCGACTACTCCTTCCACATTTTTCAACCGTTCCCTTGCGAAACATTCCTCTTAATCAGGACAAAAAAACAAAGTTGTTTTTTGAACTGGAAAATTTCCCGGTTTTCCCAAAATTCCAGGAATTCCCTAATGACCTGCTCAGTGGCCTTGTGGTTAGAGTGTCCGCCCTGAGACTGGTAGGTCGTGAGTTCAAACCCCGGCCGAGTCATACCAAAGACTATAAAAATGGGACCCATTACCTCCCTGCTTGGCACTCAGCATCAAGGGTTGGAATTGGGGGTTAAATCACCAAAATGATTCAGAGCGCGGCCAACGCTGCGGCTCACTGCTCCCCTCACCTCACAGGGGTGAACATGGGGATGGGTCAAACGCAGAGGATAATTTCACCACACCTAGTGTGTGTGTGACTACCGTTGGGACTTTAACTTTAACTTTTAATACCATTTCGCAATTAAAAATGTTACTACTTCAACATTTCTCGACCAATTTGAAAAATCCCAACACCAACCATTCAGAACATTCAAATTGTTTTGCAATTTCCGAAAAATGCCCTTTTTCCCCGAAATTCCCAAGTTTCCATGAAATTCCCATTGAAATCAATGGGACATTTTTCCAAGTTCCACAAATTTTTTTAACCGTTCAAACTTCAACATTTTCAGCCTGTTCAGGAATTTTGTGATCCTTTTGAACAATTGTAAAAAAAAAAAAAAAAATCCCGGATTTCCTAGAATTCTCAGTTTTTATGGACATTTTCCCCATTCAAAATGAGTTATCCATTTTTCACACTTCCCACAATTCCCACATGTTTGAACCAATTCAAACCATTCCAACATCAACACATTCCACTCATCCTGGACATTCAAACTATCATTTTTTCAAGTTAAAAAAAATTCCAGGAATTCCCAGAATTACCGTTTTTTTTTTCAAACCCTTCTGTCGACTACTCCTTCCACATTTTTCAACCGTTCCCCTGCCAAACATTCCTCTTAATCAGGACAAAAAAACAAAGTTGTTTTTTGAACTGGAAAATTTCCCGGTTTTCCCAAAATTCCAGGAATTCCCTAATGACCTGCTCAGTGGCCTTGTGGTTAAGAGTGTCCGCCCTGAGACTGGTAGGTCGTGAGTTCAAACCCCGGCCGAGTCATACCAAAGACTATAAAAATGGGACCCATTGCCTCCCTGCTTGGCACTCAGCATCAAGGGTTGGAATTGGGGGTTAAATCACAAAAATGATTCCCGAGCGCGGCCACCGCTGCGGCTCACTGCTCCCCTCACCTCACAGGGGTGAACATGGGGATGGGTCAAACGCAGAGGATAATTTCACCACACCTAGTGTGTGTGTGACTACCGTTGGGACTTTAACTTTAACTTTTAATAACATTTCGCAATTAAAAATGTTACTACTTCAACATTTCTCGACCAATTTGAAAAATCCCAACACCAACATTCAAATTGTTTTGCAATTTCCGAAAAATGCCCTTTTTTCCCGAAATTCCCAAGTTTCCATGAAATTCCCATTGAAATCAATGGGACATTTTTCCAAGTTCCAAATTTTTTTAACCGTTTAAACTTCAACATTTTCAGCCTGTTCAGGAATTTTGTGATCCTATTGAACAATTGTAAAAAAAAATTTAAAAAAAATCCCGGATTTCCTAGAATTCTCAGTTTTTATGGACATTTTCCCCATTCAAAATGAGTTATCCATTTTTCACACTTCCCACAATTCCCACATGTTTGAACCAATTCAAACCATTCCAACATCAACACATTCCACTCATCCTGCACATTCAAACTATCATTTTTTCAAGTTAAAAAAAATTCCAGGAATTCCCAGAATTACCGTTTTTTTCAAACCCTTCTGTCGACTACTCCTTCCACATTTTTCAACCGTTCCCCTGCCAAACATTCCTCTTAATCAGGACAAAAAAACAAAGTTGTTTTTTGAACTGGAAAATTTCCCGGTTTTCCCAAAATTCCAGGAATTCCCTAATGACCTGCTCAGTGTCCTTGTGGTTAGAGTTTCCGCCCTGAGACTGGAAAGTCGTGAGTTCAAACCCCGGCCGAGTCATACCAAAGACTATAAAAATGGGACCCATTGCCTCCCTGCTTGGCACTCAGCATCAAGGGTTGGAATTGGGGGTTAAATCACAAAAATGATTCCCGAGCGCGGCCACCGCTGCGGCTCACTGCTCCCCTCACCTCACAGGGGTGAACATGGGGATGGGTCAAACGCAGAGGATAATTTCACCACACCTAGTGTGTGTGTGACTACCGTTGGGACTTTAACTTTAACTTTTAATACCATTTCGCAATTAAAAATGTTACTACTTCAACATTTCTCGACCAATTTGAAAAATCCCAACACCAACCATTCAGAACATTCAAATTGTTTTGCAATTTCTGAAAAATGCCCTTTTTTCCCCGAAATTCCCAAGTTTCCATGAAATTCCCATTGAAATCAATGGGACATTTTTCCAAGTTCCACAAAATTTTTTAACCGTTCAAACTTCAACATTTTCAGCCTGTTCAGGAATTTTGTGATCCTATTGAACAATTGTAAAAATAAAAAAAAATCCCGGATTTCCCAGAATTCTCAGTTTTTATGGACATTTTCCCCATTCAAAATGAGTTATCCATTTTTCACACTTCCCACAATTCCCACATGTTTGAACCTATTCAAACCATTCCAACATCAACACATTCCACTCATCCTGGACATTCAAACTATCATTTTTTCAAGTTAAAAAAAATTCCAGGAATTCCCAGAATTACCGTTTTTTTCAAACCCTTCTGTCGACTACTCCTTCCACATTTTTCAACCGTTCCCCTGCCAAACATTCCTCTTAATCAGGACAAAAAAACAAAGTTGTTTTTGAACTGGAAAATTTCCCGGTTTTCCCAAAATTCCAGGAATTCCCTAATGACCTGCTCAGTGGCCTTGTGGTTAGAGTGTCCGCCCTGAGACTGGTAGGTCGTGAGTTCAAACCCCGGCCGAGTCATACCAAAGACTATAAAAATGGGACCCATTGCCTCCCTGCTTGGCACTCAGCATCAAGGGTTGGAATTGGGGGTTAAATCACAAAAGTGATTCCCGAGCGCCGCCACCGCTGCGGCTCACTGCTCCCCTCACCTCACAGGGGTGAACATGGGGATGGGTCAAACGCAGAGGATAATTTCACCACACCTAGTGTGTGTGTGACTACCGTTGGGACTTTAACTTTAACTTTTAATACCATTTCTGAATTAAAAATGTTACTACTTCAACATTTCTCGACCAATTTGAAAAATCCCAACACCAACCATTCAGAACATTCAAATTGTTTTGCAATTTCCAAAAAATGCCCTTTTTTCCCCGAAATTCCCAAGTTTCCATGAAATTCCCACTGAAATCAATGGGACATTTTTCCAAGTTCCACATTTTTTTAACCGTTCAAACTTCAACATTTTCAGCCTGTTCAGGAATTTAGTGATCCTATTGAACAATTGTAAAAAAAAAAAAATCCCGGATTTCCTAGAATTCTCAGTTTTTTTGGACATTTTCCCCATTCAAAATGAGTTATCCATTTTTCACACTTCCCACAATTCCCACATGTTTGAACCTATTCAAACCATTCCAACATCAACACATTCCACTCATCCTGGACATTCAAACTATCATTTTTTCAAGTTCAAAAAAATTCCAGGAATTCCCAGAATTACCGTTTTTTTCAAACCCTTCTGTCGACTACTCCTTCCACATTTTTCAACCGTTCCCCTGCCAAACATTCCTCTTAATCAGGACAAAAAAACAAAGTTGTTTTTTGAACTGGAAAATTTCCCGGTTTTCCCAAAATTCCAGGAATTCCCTAATGACCTGCTCAGTGTCCTTGTGGTTAGAGTGTCCGCCCTGAGACTGGAAAGTCGTGAGTTCAAACCCCGGCCGAGTCATACCAAAGACTATAAAAATGGGACCCATTGCCTCCCTGCTTGGCACTCAGCATCAAGGGTTGGAATTGGGGGTTAAATCACAAAAATGATTCCCGAGCGCGGCCACCGCTGCGGCTCACTGCTCCCCTCACCTCACAGGGGTGAACATGGGGATGGGTCAAACGCAGAGGATAATTTCACCACACCTAGTGTGTGTGTGACTACCGTTGGGACTTTAACTTTAACTTTTAATACCATTTCTCAATTAAAAATGTTACTACTTTAACATTTCTCGACCAATTTGAAAAATCCCAACACCAACCATTCAGAACATTCAAATTTTTTTGCAATTTCCGAAAAACGCCCTTTTTTTCCCGAAATTCCCAAGTTTCCATGAAATTCCCATTGAAATCAATGGGACATTTTTCCAAGTTCTAAAATTTTTTAACCGTTCAAACTTCAACATTTTCAGCCTGTTCAGAAATTTTGTGATCCTATTGAACAATTGTAAAAAAAAAAAAAAAAAAATCCCGGATTTCCTAGAATTCTCAGTTTTTTTGGACATTTTCCCCATTCAAAATGAGTTATCCATTTTTCACACTTCCCACAATTTCCACATGTTTGAACCAATTCAAACCATTCCAACATCAACACATTCCACTCATCCTGGACATTCAAACTATCATTTTTTCAAGTTAAAAAAAATTCCAGGAATTCCCAGAATTACCGTTTTTTCAAACCCTTCTGTCGACTACTCCTTCCACATTTTTCAACCGTTCCCCTGCCAAACATTCCTCTTAATCAGGACAAAAAAACAAAGTTGTTTTTGAACTGGAAAATTTCCCGGTTTTCCCAAAATTCCAGGAATTCCCTAATGACCTGCTCAGTGGCCTTGTGGTTAGAGTGTCCGCCCTGAGACTGGTAGGTCGTGAGTTCAAACCCCGGCCGAGTCATACCAAAGACTATAAAAATGGGACCCATTGCCTCCCTGCTTGGCACTCAGCATCAAGGGTTGGAATTGGGGGTTAAATCACAAAAATGATTCCCGAGCGCCGCCACCGCTGCGGCTCACTGCTCCCCTCACCTCACAGGGGTGAACATGGGGATGGGTCAAACGCAGAGGATAATTTCACCACACCTAGTGTGTGTGTGACTACCGTTGGGACTTTAACTTTAACTTTTAATACCATTTCTGAATTAAAAATGTTACTACTTCAACATTTCTCGACCAATTTGAAAAATCCCAACACCAACCATTCAGAACATTCAAATTGTTTTGCAATTTCCGAAAAATGCCCTTTTTTCCCCGAAATTCCCAAGTTTCCATGAAATTCCCATTGAAATCAATGGGACATTTTTCCAAGTTCCACAAATTTTTTTAACCGTTCAAACTTCAACATTTTCAGCCTGTTCAGGAATTTTGTGATCCTATTGAACAATTGTAAAAAAAAAAAAAAAAAAATCCCGCATTTCCTAGAATTCTCAGTTTTTATGGACATTTTCCCCATTCAAAATGAGTTATCCATTTTTCACACTTCCCACAATTTCCACATGTTTGAACCAATTCAAACCATTCCAACATCAACACATTCCACTCATCCTGGACATTCAAACTATCATTTTTTCAAGTTAAAAAAAATTCCAGGAATTCCCAGAATTACCGTTTTTTCAAACCCTTCTGTCGACTACTCCTTCCACATTTTTCAACCGTTCCCCTGCCAAACATTCCTCTTAATCAGGACAAAAAAACAAAGTTGTTTTTTGAACTGGAAAATTTCCCAGTTTTCCCAAAATTCCAGGAATTCCCTAATGACCTGCTCAGTGGCCTTGTGGTTACAGTGTCCGCCCTGAGACTGGTAGGTCGTGAGTTCAAACCCCGGCCGAGTCATACCAAAGACTATAAAAATGGGACCCATTACCTCCCTGCTTGGCACTCAGCATCAAGGGTTGGAATTGGGGGTTAAATCACAAAAATGATTCCCGAGCGCGGCCACCGCTGCGGCTCACTGCTCCCCTCACCTCACAGGGGTGAACATGGGGATGGGTCAAACGCAGAGGATAATTTCACCACACCTAGTGTGTGTGTGACTACCGTTGGGACTTTAACTTTAACTTTTAATACCATTTCGCAATTAAAAATGTTACTACTTTAACATTTCTCGACCAATTTGAAAAATCCCAACACCAACCATTCAGAACATTCAAATTGTTTTGCAATTTCCAAAAAATGCCCTTTTTCCCCCGAAATTCCCAAGTTTCCATGAAATTCCCATTGAAATCAATGGGACATTTTTCCAAGTTCCAAATTTTTTTAACCGTTCAAACTTCAACATTTTCAGCCTGTTCAGGAATTTTGTGATCCTATTGAACAATTGTAAAAAAAAAAAAAAAAAAAAATCCCGGATTTCCTAGAATTCTCAGTTTTTATGGACATTTTCCCCATTCAAAATGAGTTATCCATTTTTCACACTTCCCACAATTCCCACATGTTTGAACCTATTCAAACCATTCCAACATCAACACATTCCACTCATCCTGGACATTCAAACTATCATTTTTTCAAGTTAAAAAAAATTCCAGGAATTCCCAGAATTACCGTTTTTTTCAAACCCTTCTGTCGACTACTCCTTCCACATTTTTCAACCGTTCCCCTGCCAAACATTCCTCTTAATCAGGACAAAAAAACAAAGTTGTTTTTGAACTGGAAAATTTCCCGGTTTTCCCAAAATTCCAGGAATTCCCTAATGACCTGCTCAGTGGCCTTGTGGTTAGAGTGTCCGCCCTGAGACTGGAAAGTCGTGAGTTCAAACCCCGGCCGAGTCATACCAAAGACTATAAAAATGGGACCCATTGCCTCCCTGCTTGGCACTCAGCATCAAGGGTTGGAATTGGGGGTTAAATCACAAAAATGATTCCCGAGCGCGGCCACCGCTGCGGCTCACTGCTCCCCTCACCTCACAGGGGTGAACATGGGGATGGGTCAAACGCAGAGGATAATTTCACCACACCTAGTGTGTGTGTGACTACCGTTGGGACTTTAACTTGAACTTTTAATACCATTTCGCAATTAAAAATGTTACTACTTCAACATTTCTCGACCAATTTGAAAAATCCCAACACCAACCATTCAGAACATTCAAATTGTTTTGCAATTTCCGAAAAATGCCCTTTTTTCCCGAAATTCCCAAGTTTCCATGAAATTCCCATTGAAATCAATGGGACATTTTTCCAAGTTCCAAATTTTTTTAACCGTTCAAACTTCAACATTTTCAGCCTGTTCAGGAATTTTGTGATCCTATTGAACAATTGTAAAAAAAAATTAAAAAAAAATCCCGGATTTCCTAGAATTCTCAGTTTTTATGGACATTTTCCCCATTCAAAATGAGTTATCCATTTTTCACACTTCCCACAATTCCCACATGTTTGAACCAATTCAAACCATTCCAACATCAACACATTCCACTCATCCTGGACATTCAAACTATCATTTTTTCAAGTTAAAAAAAATTCCAGGAATTCCCAGAATTACCGTTTTTTTCAAACCCTTCTGTCGACTACTCCTTCCACATTTTTCAACCGTTCCCCTGCCAAACATTCCTCTTAATCAGGACAAAAAAACAAAGTTGTTTTTTGAACTGGAAAATTTCCCAGTTTTCCCAAAATTCCAGGAATTCCATAATGACCTGCTCAGTGGCCTTGTGGTTAGAGTGTCCACCCTGAGACTGGTAGGTCGTGAGTTCAAACCCCGGCCGAGTCATACCAAAGACTATAAAAATGGGACCCATTACCTCCCTGCTTGGCACTCAGCATCAAGGGTTGGAATTGGGGGTTAAATCACAAAAATGATTCCCGAGCGCGGCCACCGCTGCGGCTCACTGCTCCCCTCACCTCACAGGGGTGAACATGGGGATGGGTCAAACGCAGAGGATAATTTCACCACACCTAGTGTGTGTGTGACTACCGTTGGGACTTTAACTTTAACTTTTAATACCATTTCGCAATTAAAAATGTTACTACTTCAACATTTCTCGACCAATTTGAAAAATCCCAACACCAACCATTCAGAACATTCAAATTGTTTTGCAATTTCCGAAAAATGCCCTTTTTTCCCCGAAATTCCCAAGTTTCCATGAAATTCCCATTGAAATCAATGGGACATTTTTCCAAGTTCCAAATTTTTTTAACCGTTCAAACTTCAACATTTTCAGCCTGTTCAGGAATTTTGTGATCCTATTGAACAATTGTAAAAAAAAAAAAAAAAAATCCCGGATTTCCTAGAATTCTCAGTTTTTATGGACATTTTCCCCATTCAAAATGAGTTATCCATTTTTCACACTTCCCACAATTCCCACATGTTTGAACCAATTCAAACCATTCCAACATCAACACATTCCACTCATCCTGGACATTCAAACTATCATTTTTTCAAGTTAAAAAAAATTCCAGGAATTCCCAGAATTACCGTTTTTTTCAAACCCTTCTGTCGACTACTCCTTCCACATTTTTCAACCGTTCCCTTGCGAAACATTCCTCTTAATCAGGACAAAAAAACAAAGTTGTTTTTTGAACTGGAAAAATTCCCGGTTCTCCCAAAATTCCAAGAATTCCCTAATGACCTGCTCAGTGGCCTTGTGGTTAGAGTGTCCGCCCTGAGACTGGTAGGTCGTGAGTTCAAACCCCGGCCGAGTCATACCAAAGACTATAAAAATTGGACCCATTGCCTCCCTGCTTGGCACTCAGCATCAAGGGTTGGAATTGGGGGTTAAATCACCAAAATGATTCCCGAGCGCGGCCACCGCTGCGGCTCACTGCTCCCCTCACCTCACAGGGGTGAACATGGGGATGGGTCAAACGCAGAGGATAATTTCACCACACCTAGTGTGTGTGTGACTACCGTTGGGACTTTAACTTTATCTTTTAATACCATTTCGCAATTAAAAATGTTACTACTTCAACATTTCTCGACCAATTTGAAAAATCCCAACACCAACCATTCAGAACATTCAAATTGTTTTGCAATTTCCGAAAAATGCCCTTTTTTCCCGAAATTCCCAAGTTTCCATGAAATTCCCATTGAAATCAATGGGACATTTTTCCAAGTTCTAAATTTTTTTAACCGTTCAAACTTCAACATTTTCAGCCTGTTCAGGAATTTTGTGATCCTATTGAACAATTGTAAAAAAAAAAAAAAATCCCGGATTTCCTAGAATTCTCAGTTTTTATGGACATTTTCCCCATTCAAAATGAGTTATCCATTTTTCACACTTCCCACAATTCCCACATGTTTGAACCAATTCAAACCATTCCAACATCAACACATTCCACTCATCCTGGACATTCAAACTATCATTTTTTCAAGTTAAAAAAAATTCCAGGAATTCCCAGAATTACCGGGGTTTTTTTCAAACCCTTCTGTCGACTACTCCTTCCACATTTTTCAACCGTTCCCCTGCCAAACATTCCTCTTAATCAGGACAAAAAAACAAAGTTGTTTTTTGAACTGGAAAATTTCCCGGTTTTCCCAAAATTCCAGGAATTCCCTAATGACCTGCTCAGTGGCCTTGTGGTTAGAGTGTCCGCCCAGAGACTGGAAAGTCGTGAGTTCAAACCCCGGCCGAGTCATACCAAAGACTATAAAAATGGGACCCATTACCTCCCTGCTTGGCACTCAGCATCAAGGGTTGGAATTGGGGGTTAAATCACAAAAATGATTCCCGAGCGCGGCCACCGCTGCTCACTGCTCCCCTCACCTCACAGGGGTGAACATGGGGATGGGTCAAACGCAGAGGATAATTTCACCACACCTAGTGTGTGTGTGACTACCGTTGGGACTTTAACTTTAACTTTTAATACCATTTCGCAATTAAAAATGTTACTACTTTAACATTTCTCGACCAATTTGAAAAATCCCAACACCAACCATTCAGAACATTCAAATTGTTTTGCAATTTCCGAAAAATGCCCTTTTTTCCCCGAAATTCCCAAGTTTCCATGAAATTCCCATTGAAATCAATGGGACATTTTTCCAAGTTCCACAAATTTTTTTAACCGTTCAAACTTCAACATTTTCAGCCTGTTCAGGAATTTTGTGATCCTATTGAACAATTGTAAAAAAAAAAAAAAAAAAATCCCAGATTTCCTAGAATTCTCAGTTTTTATGGACATTTTCCCCATTCAAAATGAGTTATCCATTTTTCACACTTCCCACAATTCCCACATGTTTGAACCAATTCAAACCATTCCAACATCAACACATTCCACTCATCCTGGACATTCAAACTATCATTTTTTCAAGTTAAAAAAAATTCCAGGAATTCCCAGAATTACCGTTTTTTCAAACCCTTCTGTCGACTACTCCTTCCACATTTTTCAACCGTTCCCCTGCCAAACATTCCTCTTAATCAGGACAAAAAAACAAAGTTGTTTTTTGAACTGGAAAATTTCCCGGTTTTCCCAAAATTCCAGGAATTCCCTAATGACCTGCTCAGTGGCCTTGTGGTTAGAGTGTCCGCCCAGAGACTGGAAAGTCGTGAGTTCAAACCCCGGCCGAGTCATACCAAAGACTATAAAAATGGGACCCATTACCTCCCTGCTTGGCACTCAGCATCAAGGGTTGGAATTGGGGGTTAAATCACAAAAATGATTCCCGAGCGCGGCCACCGCTGCGGCTCACTGCTCCCCTCACCTCACAGGGGTGAACATGGGGATGGGTCAAACGCAGAGGATAATTTCACCACACCTAGTGTGTGTGTGACTACCGTTGGGACTTTAACTTTAACTTTTAATACCATTTCGCAATTAAAAATGTTACTACTTTAACATTTCTCGACCAATTTGAAAAATCCCAACACCAACCATTCAGAACATTCAAATTGTTTTGCAATTTCCGAAAAATGCCCTTTTTTCCCCGAAATTCCCAAGTTTCCATGAAATTCCCATTGAAATCAATGGGACATTTTTCCAAGTTCCACAAATTTTTTTAACCGTTCAAACTTCAACATTTTCAGCCTGTTCAGGAATTTTGTGATCCTATTGAACAATTGTAAAAAAAAAAAAAAAAAAATCCCAGATTTCCTAGAATTCTCAGTTTTTATGGACATTTTCCCCATTCAAAATGAGTTATCCATTTTTCACACTTCCCACAATTCCCACATGTTTGAACCAATTCAAACCATTCCAACATCAACACATTCCACTCATCCTGGACATTCAAACTATCATTTTTTCAAGTTAAAAAAAATTCCAGGAATTCCCAGAATTACCGTTTTTTCAAACCCTTCTGTCGACTACTCCTTCCACATTTTTCAACCGTTCCCCTGCCAAACATTCCTCTTAATCAGGACAAAAAAACAAAGTTGTTTTTTGAACTGGAAAATTTCCCGGTTTTCCCAAAATTCCAGGAATTCCCTAATGACCTGCTCAGTGGCCTTGTGGTTAAGAGTGTCCGCCCTGAGACTGGTAGGTCGTGAGTTCAAACCCCGGCCGAGTCATACCAAAGACTATAAAAATGGGACCCATTGCCTCCCTGCTTGGCACTCAGCATCAAGGGTTGGAATTGGGGGTTAAATCACAAAAATGATTCCCGAGCGCGGCCACCGCTGCGGCTCACTGCTCCCCTCACCTCACAGGGGTGAACATGGGGATGGGTCAAACGCAGAGGATAATTTCACCACACCTAGTGTGTGTGTGACTACCGTTGGGACTTTAACTTTAACTTTTAATAACATTTCGCAATTAAAAATGTTACTACTTCAACATTTCTCGACCAATTTGAAAAATCCCAACACCAACATTCAAATTGTTTTGCAATTTCCGAAAAATGCCCTTTTTTCCCGAAATTCCCAAGTTTCCATGAAATTCCCATTGAAATCAATGGGACATTTTTCCAAGTTCCAAATTTTTTTAACCGTTTAAACTTCAACATTTTCAGCCTGTTCAGGAATTGTGTGATCCTATTGAACAATTGTAAAAAAAAATTTAAAAAAAATCCCGGATTTCCTAGAATTCTCAGTTTTTATGGACATTTTCCCCATTCAAAATGAGTTATCCATTTTTCACACTTCCCACAATTCCCACATGTTTGAACCAATTCAAACCATTCCAACATCAACACATTCCACTCATCCTGCACATTCAAACTATCATTTTTTCAAGTTAAAAAAAATTCCAGGAATTCCCAGAATTACCGTTTTTTTCAAACCCTTCTGTCGACTACTCCTTCCACATTTTTCAACCGTTCCCCTGCCAAACATTCCTCTTAATCAGGACAAAAAAACAAAGTTGTTTTTTGAACTGGAAAATTTCCCGGTTTTCCCAAAATTCCAGGAATTCCCTAATGACCTGCTCAGTGTCCTTGTGGTTAGAGTTTCCGCCCTGAGACTGGAAAGTCGTGAGTTCAAACCCCGGCCGAGTCATACCAAAGACTATAAAAATGGGACCCATTGCCTCCCTGCTTGGCACTCAGCATCAAGGGTTGGAATTGGGGGTTAAATCACAAAAATGATTCCCGAGCGCGGCCACCGCTGCGGCTCACTGCTCCCCTCACCTCACAGGGGTGAACATGGGGATGGGTCAAACGCAGAGGATAATTTCACCACACCTAGTGTGTGTGTGACTACCGTTGGGACTTTAACTTTAACTTTTAATACCATTTCGCAATTAAAAATGTTACTACTTCAACATTTCTCGACCAATTTGAAAAATCCCAACACCAACCATTCAGAACATTCAAATTGTTTTGCAATTTCTGAAAAATGCCCTTTTTTCCCCGAAATTCCCAAGTTTCCATGAAATTCCCATTGAAATCAATGGGACATTTTTCCAAGTTCCACAAAATTTTTTAACCGTTCAAACTTCAACATTTTCAGCCTGTTCAGGAATTTTGTGATCCTATTGAACAATTGTAAAAATAAAAAAAAATCCCGGATTTCCCAGAATTCTCAGTTTTTATGGACATTTTCCCCATTCAAAATGAGTTATCCATTTTTCACACTTCCCACAATTCCCACATGTTTGAACCTATTCAAACCATTCCAACATCAACACATTCCACTCATCCTGGACATTCAAACTATCATTTTTTCAAGTTAAAAAAAATTCCAGGAATTCCCAGAATTACCGTTTTTTTCAAACCCTTCTGTCGACTACTCCTTCCACATTTTTCAACCGTTCCCCTGCCAAACATTCCTCTTAATCAGGACAAAAAAACAAAGTTGTTTTTGAACTGGAAAATTTCCCGGTTTTCCCAAAATTCCAGGAATTCCCTAATGACCTGCTCAGTGGCCTTGTGGTTAGAGTGTCCGCCCTGAGACTGGTAGGTCGTGAGTTCAAACCCCGGCCGAGTCATACCAAAGACTATAAAAATGGGACCCATTGCCTCCCTGCTTGGCACTCAGCATCAAGGGTTGGAATTGGGGGTTAAATCACAAAAGTGATTCCCGAGCGCCGCCACCGCTGCGGCTCACTGCTCCCCTCACCTCACAGGGGTGAACATGGGGATGGGTCAAACGCAGAGGATAATTTCACCACACCTAGTGTGTGTGTGACTACCGTTGGGACTTTAACTTTAACTTTTAATACCATTTCTGAATTAAAAATGTTACTACTTCAACATTTCTCGACCAATTTGAAAAATCCCAACACCAACCATTCAGAACATTCAAATTGTTTTGCAATTTCCAAAAAATGCCCTTTTTTCCCCGAAATTCCCAAGTTTCCATGAAATTCCCACTGAAATCAATGGGACATTTTTCCAAGTTCCACATTTTTTTAACCGTTCAAACTTCAACATTTTCAGCCTGTTCAGGAATTTAGTGATCCTATTGAACAATTGTAAAAAAAAAAAAATCCCGGATTTCCTAGAATTCTCAGTTTTTTTGGACATTTTCCCCATTCAAAATGAGTTATCCATTTTTCACACTTCCCACAATTCCCACATGTTTGAACCTATTCAAACCATTCCAACATCAACACATTCCACTCATCCTGGACATTCAAACTATCATTTTTTCAAGTTCAAAAAAATTCCAGGAATTCCCAGAATTACCGTTTTTTTCAAACCCTTCTGTCGACTACTCCTTCCACATTTTTCAACCGTTCCCCTGCCAAACATTCCTCTTAATCAGGACAAAAAAACAAAGTTGTTTTTTGAACTGGAAAATTTCCCGGTTTTCCCAAAATTCCAGGAATTCCCTAATGACCTGCTCAGTGTCCTTGTGGTTAGAGTGTCCGCCCTGAGACTGGAAAGTCGTGAGTTCAAACCCCGGCCGAGTCATACCAAAGACTATAAAAATGGGACCCATTGCCTCCCTGCTTGGCACTCAGCATCAAGGGTTGGAATTGGGGGTTAAATCACAAAAATGATTCCCGAGCGCGGCCACCGCTGCGGCTCACTGCTCCCCTCACCTCACAGGGGTGAACATGGGGATGGGTCAAACGCAGAGGATAATTTCACCACACCTAGTGTGTGTGTGACTACCGTTGGGACTTTAACTTTAACTTTTAATACCATTTCTCAATTAAAAATGTTACTACTTTAACATTTCTCGACCAATTTGAAAAATCCCAACACCAACCATTCAGAACATTCAAATTTTTTTGCAATTTCCGAAAAACGCCCTTTTTTTCCCGAAATTCCCAAGTTTCCATGAAATTCCCATTGAAATCAATGGGACATTTTTCCAAGTTCTAAAATTTTTTAACCGTTCAAACTTCAACATTTTCAGCCTGTTCAGAAATTTTGTGATCCTATTGAACAATTGTAAAAAAAAAAAAAAAAAAATCCCGGATTTCCTAGAATTCTCAGTTTTTTTGGACATTTTCCCCATTCAAAATGAGTTATCCATTTTTCACACTTCCCACAATTTCCACATGTTTGAACCAATTCAAACCATTCCAACATCAACACATTCCACTCATCCTGGACATTCAAACTATCATTTTTTCAAGTTAAAAAAAATTCCAGGAATTCCCAGAATTACCGTTTTTTCAAACCCTTCTGTCGACTACTCCTTCCACATTTTTCAACCGTTCCCCTGCCAAACATTCCTCTTAATCAGGACAAAAAAACAAAGTTGTTTTTGAACTGGAAAATTTCCCGGTTTTCCCAAAATTCCAGGAATTCCCTAATGACCTGCTCAGTGGCCTTGTGGTTAGAGTGTCCGCCCTGAGACTGGTAGGTCGTGAGTTCAAACCCCGGCCGAGTCATACCAAAGACTATAAAAATGGGACCCATTGCCTCCCTGCTTGGCACTCAGCATCAAGGGTTGGAATTGGGGGTTAAATCACAGAAATTATTCCCGAGCGCGGCCACCGCTGCGGCTCACTGCTCCCCTCACCTCACAGGGGTGAACATGGGGATGGGTCAAACGCAGAGGATAATTTCACCACACCTAGTGTGTGTGTGACTACCGTTGGGACTTTAACTTTAACTTTTAATACCATTTCGCAATTAAAAATGTTACTACTTCAACATTTCTCGACCAATTTGAAAAATCCCAACACCAACCATTCAGAACATTCAAATTGTTTTGCAATTTCCGAAAAATGCCCTTTTTTCCCGAAATTCCCAAGTTTCCATGAAATTCCCATTGAAATCAATGGGACATTTTTCAAAGTTCCAAATTTTTTTAACCGTTCAAACTTCAACATTTTCAGCCTGTTCAGGAATTTTGTGATCCTATTGAACAATTGTAAAAAAAAAAAAAAAAATCCTGGATTTCCTAGAATTCTCAGTTTTTATGGACATTTTCCCCATTCAAAATGAGTTATCCATTTTTCACACTTCCCACAATTCCCACATGTTTGAACCAATTCAAACCATTCCAACATCAACACATTCCACTCATCCTGGACATTCAAACTATCATTTTTTCAAGTTAAAAAAAATTCCAGGAATTCCCAGAATTACCGTTTTTTTCAAACCCTTCTGTCGATTACTCCTTCCACATTTTTCAACCGTTCCCCTGCCAAACATTCCTCTTAATCAGGACAAAAAAACAAAGTTGTTTTTTGAACTGGAAAAATTCCCGGTTTTCCCAAAATTCCAGGAATTCCCTAATGACCTGCTCAGTGTCCTTGTGGTTAGAGTGTCCGCCCTGAGACTGGTAGATCGTGAGTTCAAACCCCGGCCGAGTCATACCAAAGACTATAAAAATGGGACCCATTACCTCCCTGCTTGGCACTCAGCATCAAGGGTTGGAATTGGGGGTTAAATCACAGAAATTATTCCCGAGCGCGGCCACCGCTGCGGCTCACTGCTCCCCTCACCTCACAGGGGTGAACATGGGGATGGGTCAAACGCAGAGGATAATTTCACCACACCTAGTGTGTGTGTGACTACCGTTGGGACTTTAACTTTAACTTTTAATACCATTTCGCAATTAAAAATGTTACTACTTCAACATTTCTCGACCAATTTGAAAAATCCCAACACCAACCATTCAGAACATTCAAATTGTTTTGCAATTTCCGAAAAATGCCCTTTTTTCCCGAAATTCCCAAGTTTCCATGAAATTCCCATTGAAATCAATGGGACATTTTTCAAAGTTCCAAATTTTTTTAACCGTTCAAACTTCAACATTTTCAGCCTGTTCAGGAATTTTGTGATCCTATTGAACAATTGTAAAAAAAAAAAAAAAAATCCTGGATTTCCTAGAATTCTCAGTTTTTATGGACATTTTCCCCATTCAAAATGAGTTATCCATTTTTCACACTTCCCACAATTCCCACATGTTTGAACCAATTCAAACCATTCCAACATCAACACATTCCACTCATCCTGGACATTCAAACTATCATTTTTTCAAGTTAAAAAAAATTCCAGGAATTCCCAGAATTACCGTTTTTTTCAAACCCTTCTGTCGATTACTCCTTCCACATTTTTCAACCGTTCCCCTGCCAAACATTCCTCTTAATCAGGACAAAAAAACAAAGTTGTTTTTTGAACTGGAAAAATTCCCGGTTTTCCCAAAATTCCAGGAATTCCCTAATGACCTGCTCAGTGTCCTTGTGGTTAGAGTGTCCGCCCTGAGACTGGTAGATCGTGAGTTCAAACCCCGGCCGAGTCATACCAAAGACTATAAAAATGGGACCCATTACCTCCCTGCTTGGCACTCAGCATCAAGGGTTGGAATTGGGGGTTAAATCACAGAAATTATTCCCGAGCGCGGCCACCGCTGCGGCTCACTGCTCCCCTCACCTCACAGGGGTGAACATGGGGATGGGTCAAACGCAGAGGATAATTTCACCACACATAGTGTGTGTGTGACTACCATTGGGACTTTAACTTTAACTTTTAATACCATTTCGCAATTAAAAATGTTACTACTTCAACATTTCTCGACCAATTTGAAAAATCCCAACACCAACCATTCAGAACATTCAAATTGTTTTGCAATTTCCGAAAAATGCCCTTTTTCCCCGAAATTCCCAAGTTTCCATGAAATTCCCATTGAAATCAATGGGACATTTTTCCAAGTTCCACAACAAGTTCCAAATTTTTTTAACCGTTCAAACTTCAACATTTTCAGCCTGTTCAGGAATTTTGTGATCCTATTCAACAAATGTAAAAAAAAAAAATCCCGGATTTTCTAGAATTCTCAGTTTTTATGGACATTTTCCCCATTCAAAATGAGTTATCCATTTTTCACACTTCCCACAATTCCCACATGTTTGAACCAATTCAAACCATTCCAACATCAACACATTCCACTCATCCTGCACATTCAAACTATCATTTTTTCAAGTTAAAAAAAATTCCAGGAATTCCCAGAATTACCGTTTTTTTCAAACCCTTCTGTCGACTACTCCTTCCACATTTTTCAACCGTCCCCCTGCCAAACATTCCTCTTAATCAGGACAAAAAAACAAAGTTGTTTTTTAAACTGGAAAATTTCCCGGTTTTCCCAAAATTCCAGGAATTCCCTAATGACCTGCTCAGTGTCCTTGTGGTTAGAGTGTCCGCCCTGAGACTGGTAGGTCGTGAGTTCAAACCCCGGCCGAGTCATACCAAAGACTATAAAAATGGGACCCATTGCCTCCCTGCTTGGCACTCAGCATCAAGGGTTGGAATTGGGGGTTAAATCACAAAAATGATTCCCGAGCGCGGCCACCGCTGCGGCTCACTGCTCCCCTCACCTCACAGGGGTGAACATGGGGATGGGTCAAACGCAGAGGATAATTTCACCACACCTACTGTGTGTGTGACTACCGTTGGGACTTTAACTTTAACTTTTAATACCATTTCGCAATTAAAAATGTTACTACTTCAACATTTCTCGACCAATTTGAAAAATCCCAACACCAACCATTCAGAACATTCAAATTGTTTTGCAATTTCCGAAAAATGCCCTTTTTTCCCGAAATTCCCAAGTTTCCATGAAATTCCCATTGAAATCAATGGGACATTTTTCAAAGTTCCACAACAAGTTCCAAATTTTTTTAACCGTTCAAACTTCAACATTTTCAGCCTGTTCAGGAATTTTGTGATCCTATTGAACAATTGTAAAAAAAAAATTAAAAAAAATCCCGGATTTCCTAGAATTCTCAGTTTTTATGGACATTTTCCCCATTCAAAATGAGTTATCCATTTTTCACACTTCCCACAATTCCCACATGTTTGAACCAATTCAAACCATTCCAACATCAACACATTCCACTCATCCTGGACATTCAAACTATCATTTTTTCAAGTTAAAAAAAATTCCAGGAATTCCCAGAATTACCGTTTTTTTTCAAACCCTTCTGTCGACTACTCCTTCCACATTTTTCAACCGTTCCCCTGCCAAACATTCCTCTTAATCAGGACAAAAAAACAAAGTTGTTTTTTGAACTGGAAAATTTCCCGGTTTTCCCAAAATTCCAGGAATTCCCTAATGACCTGCTCAGTGGCTTTGTGGTTAGAGTGTCCGCCCTGAGACTGGTAGGTCGTGAGTTCAAACCCCGGCCGAGTCATACCAAAGACTATAAAAATGGGACCCATTGCCTCACTGCTTGGCACTCAGCATCAAGGGTTGGAATTGGGGGTTAAATCACAACAATGATTCCCGAGCGCGGCCACCGCTGCGGCTCACTGCTCCCCTCACCTCACAGGGGTGAACATGGGGATGGGTCAAACGCAGAGGATAATTTCACCACACCTACTGTGTGTGTGACTACCGTTGGGACTTTAACTTTAACTTTTAATACCATTTTGCAATTAAAAATGTTACTACTTCAACATTTCTCGACCAATTTGAAAAATCCCAACACCAACCATTCAGAACATTCAAATTGTTTTGCAATTTCCGAAAAATGCCCTTTTTTCCCGAAATTCCCAAGTTTCCATGAAATTCCCATTGAAATCAATGGGACATTTTTCCAAGTTCCAAATTTTTTTAACCGTTCAAACTTCAACATTTTCAGCCTGTTCAGGAATTTTGTGATCCTATTGAACAATTGTAAAAAAAAAAAAAGAAAAATCCCGGATTTCCTAGAATTCTCAGTTTTTATGGACATTTTCCCCATTCAAAATGAGTTATCCATTTTTCACACTTCCCACAATTCCCACATTTTTGAACCAATTCAAACCATTCCAACATCAACACATTCCACTCATCCTGGACATTCAAACTATCATTTTTTCAAGTTAAAAAAAATTCCAGGAATTCCCAGAATTACCGTTTTTTTTCAAACCCTTCTGTCGACTACTCCTTCCACATTTTTCAACCGTTCCCTTGCGAAACATTCCTCTTAATCAGGACAAAAAAACAAAGTTGTTTTTTGAACTGGAAAATTTCCCAGTTTTCCCAAAATTCCAGGAATTCCATAATGACCTGCTCAGTGGCCTTGTGGTTAGAGTGTCCGCCCTGAGACTGGTAGGTCGTGAGTTCAAACCCCGGCCGAGTCATACCAAAGACTATAAAAATGATTTCCTAGGAAATGATTTCCTAGAATTCTCAGTTTTTATGGACATTTTCCCCATTCAAAATGAGTTATCCATTTTTCACACTTCCCACAATTCCCACATGTTTGAACCAATTCAAACCATTCCAACATCAACACATTCCACTCATCCTGGACATTCAAACTTAACACTTTCCCAAGTTCCAAACTAAATTCCGGTTTTCCTGGAAATTCAAATTCTTCACCATTCAAACCATTCCAACATTCAAACTGTTCTTCCATTCATACTACATTCAGCAATGGAGCATTCACACGCAATTCCTTCAGGAATGATCTCATTTATGAGTTGCATCATGTCTTTCTTTCTGTTTTTAACCAATTCAGGTGCCAATAACATTAGGTGTGCTTTTGAACTCGTACTATGACGTAAGGTTCAACGTGCTGGGTACGGTTTTTGCCACGCTGGGCGTTCTAGTGACGTCCCTCTACCAAGTGGTAAGTTAACAGTAGTCCGAGGGGAATGACGTACCTCTGAAGTGTCGTACTACAATGCAGTCTCTCTCTTATAGTGGGTGGGTGCGAAGCAACATGAGCTCCAGGTGAACTCCATGCAGCTTCTTTACTACCAGGCTCCTCTTTCGTCAGGCTTCCTGCTTTGTGTTATTCCTTTCTTTGAGCCACTGACTGGAGACGGAGGAATATTTGGACCATGGTCTCTCCCTGCTCTAGTTAGTAAATATAACTTTTTTTCCATGCCGACTATTGGGACCCTGGGAAACTAACTCTGTTTTTCAGATGACAGTGTTTTTCTCCGGAGTGGTGGCATTCCTGGTCAACTTGTCCATCTACTGGATCATTGGAAACACATCAGCTGTTACGTATCCTAAAATTCATGAGAACGGATAGGTGGTGTCAGTTTGAATATGTTGTTTCTTGACTCGAGCTTGTCCAGCTACAACATGTTTGGCCACTTTAAATTCTGCATCACTCTGACTGGAGGTTACGTGCTGTTCCAGGACCCGCTGTCACTCAACCAGGTGAGACTGCCTGCACTATACTTGATCGACCGATTAACGGTGCCGACATTTGCATACCTGCCAACTACTCCGGTTTTCCCGTAATTCGTACGGTTTTCATCAACCTATTCCGTGTTACGGTTGCAGTGATAAAAAATACGGTTTTTCATTCATTTAAAAAAAAAAAAGGGTGAAAACTACGCCAATTGCACCTTGTGCAGACAAGATTTTTCGATCGGACACGGAGGAATTAGCGATGTAAAAGACCACGTTGGGACAAAAAAACACAAGTCTAATGCCGTTGCTAGCGATACAAGTGGAAAACTTTCAACGTTTTTCGTCGCCCAAACAGATTCTTTGGATGTGATAAATGCCGAAGTTTTATTTACGGGGGCAATAATTGAGCATGGACTTCCAATCGCACTGGCTGATCACATGGGACAGTTAAATGTTTGTAATGCAACCTTTAAAAATCATTACGCGGTGATCGCGGTCCCAAAAATAAACTTTTCTTGCATGATAATGTCCAGAAAAATTCGCTTTATATTACTATAGAGTCCTTTTAACGAATGAGTTTGATGGTTTATCACAAACCTTAAATGAAAGAAGTCCTTTGTTCTCCTGCACCATGCATATGCGCTTTGGCCTTGCTTCGTGTTTGGTGCACAATCCTGTCGGCTGTATTTCACAGCACGTCTTTGACTACTTGAAGTGGCATACAACATTTAAAACAAAGGGGTTATAGGAACAATCACTTTCAGTGTTTTATGCCACTTCAAGTTGTCAAAGACGGTATGCTGGTGCCCGACTGCCACAAGTGGAACAAACATTTGAAACAAAGGGGTTATAGGAACAATCACTTTCAGTGTTTTATGCCACTTCAAGTAAACTTATCATAAAGTTACCATATCATTTTTGCAGTATGATCAATCTGATAGAATACATTTGGATTTTAGCCACAAAAAGGTAATGACACCAATGTTATCTATTGGAATTGTTTAGTACTGTTATACTGTTAAAAGTGTTTATACTATTTATGCTTTCAAGTCCAAGTTGAAGAAATCTTGTTAAATGTTGACAGCATAACTACCAAAATACAGAAGTATGTCCTTAATATTTTTGCAGTGCTATTTCTGTTGAAAAGTTCAAATGATTACATTAGAGATGTGATGTGCCACTTTTCAAGTGTCTGATGGCTTCAATTAATTGTTCATATTTTGAATTCTTTTGAAAGGCTTACAAAAAAACTACATTTGAATTGTAATTCCATGCTATTGACAGGACTATTAATTTTAATGAAGTTAGCTTACCATGTTTACAGTATGATAATTGTGATAGAAATGTGAATTTTAGGCACAGAATATGTTTTACAATTGAACAAGGCAGTAGATTATACAAGCTTGGACAGAAAGTTAATAATGACACCAATTTTTTTTTTAATGGAATTGTTTAGTACTTTTTTACCATTTGTTTACTGTAAAAAGTGTTTATACTTTCAATGAACAAATTGAAGTCTTGTGAAAGGTTGACAGGATAACTGGCATTAACTGTCAAAATAATTTCAAACTATTGAAGTTAGCTTACAGAATAAACATGTCAATCAACCCATATGATTTTTGCTGTAATATTTTTGTTTTGAAAAGTCACTGTGACTGATAGAAAAGTGATGGTTTTAGCAACATTTTAACCTGTCTGAATGCAATCAGTCATTTCTGATTTCAAAAGTTGGCAGGTATGAAATAGTCATAAAAATAAAGAAAACACATTGAATGAGAAAGTCTGTCCAAACTTTTGGCCTGTACTGTACATTCAGTATAAAAAAAAAAGCTTTCGGAATAAAGACATAAAATTAACCTCCATAGTTATCGGCCTCCTTGACTACTAATAATCGTTTTCGACCATGAAAAATACATATCGAATGATCTCTTGTTTAAACCAAAAGTTTTGTGATTTTAATTGCTGTCATTCTATGCTACTCACAGGCTTTTGGGATCATCTGTACTCTGGTGGGAATCTTGTCATACACTCACATCAAGCTGGTGGAACAAGAGGAGGGAAAGAGTCGCCTGGCTCAGAGACCATAGGCCCACTCAGCTGTCAATTATCCGCATGGACTCCAATGAGGGACTATTTTGTATAAATCTTTATTTTGTTATGAGTATTTTTTTTAAATAAGGACTATAGGACACTGACAGTAATACATCGCTCCAGAAGAATGAAATGAGAACGGCTATAGAAGGCTTCCATGATGCAATATTAAAATCACAAGCAGATGTAACAGATGACAGAAGTGAATTGTGAATAAAGTTATTTCTGTTTTCAATTGCACTGTTCCAAAATTGACTGTGAGTAGAAAACCCACACGCCACTTCTCTTTGTTTACATGAAATAATTACAATTTTATATGATATGACCACCCTGTTGTGTCAGTTTGCAGAGGTGTGGACTCGAGTCACATGACTTGGACTCGAGTCAGACTCGAGTCATGAATTTGATGACTTTAGACTCGACTTGACAAAATGTAAAAAGACTTGCAACTCGACTTAGACTTGAACATCAATGACTTGTGACTTCACTTGGACTTGAGCCTTTTGAATTGACATGACTTGACATGACTTGCTACTTTCCCCAAAACCCAAAGATGAAAAAGTTATTCGGGAGCGCTCCGTATTTTTCATCGTGTACTTGTCTATCAGCGTTGCGTGTGTCAGCTGGTGTGGTCTCAGTACAACAGCCAATCAAATTAGATCTACTTTGTTTTCATCACACAGCATTCATCCAATCAAATTGCAGGACAACCAACGAAGAAGACCTGTCCAAACCACACGCCAGTGAACAAAAAATTATACCTAAAATAATTTTGTTTGGGTATAAAAATTACGAGGTGGTCAACACAAAACGGTTTGCAGTATGCAACACATGCGGTTCGAAAATTACTGATGGAGAGGCAACAACTTCCAACTTCGTCCGGCATTTGAAGTTGCACAAAGAACGGTAAGTTTTGAATGTAAGATAACGTTTATTGGCTGAGTAACGTGACTTTTATTTGCTGTGTAGTTAAATCAGTGAGGCTGTAAACTCACTGCTAACGTTATAACGTTATTGCAAACACGGGAATCTGTTGCAGTTCACTACCTTATTCATACTTTTTGTTCAGTGATTTTTTTTAAGCAGGGTTACGTTAGTCAATATATCACACGTAACGTTAGACGGCGGTCAGCAGCACCGCGTATTTTAGCCACCTAAAAAAAAGACAAAAATAGTAAAATAAAGGTCAGTTAAAATGTATACTATATTATGAATATGTGTACCGTTTTAGCTAGCTTTCTGACATACTGTTGGTTGTTTACCTCAGTGGTCCCCAACCACCGGGCCGCGGCCCGGTACTGGTCCGTGGATCGATTGGTATCGGGCCGCACAAGAAATATATATATATTTTTTTCTTTTTTTAATTAAATCAACATAAAAAACACAAGATACACTTACAAGTAGTGCACCAACCCAAAAAAAACTATCCCCCCCTTTTGTTCTGGGCATTGAACATGAAGACTCTTCCTTCACTGTTCCGAGTGGCCATGAGAGTCTTGGCAGTGCCTGCCTCCAGTGCTCCAGTGGAGCGAGTTTTCAGCCATGGTGGCATCATACTACGCCCCCATCGTGCACAAATGACTGACAGACTCTTGGCTAATTTGGTCTTTTGCAAATGCAATGCAGCATAGGGCCCTGACATATAAAAAGTACAACTTTTTTGTTATGTTCACGTATATGTCATGTTTTTTCAATGTTAACACTTTTGTACAAATAAGTACATTTGCACTTTATTTTTCAATGTGTTTGTTCTGTAAAGGAATGAGTTAATGTTTAAAATGACTGGTTAATAGTGCTATTATAAAGTGCAATGTCAGCACAATTTTCTTTCCTGCAATTTAAAATGCACTTGTTTTAATAAATAAATACAGCGTTTGAAAAGCATACACAATCTGTGTTAATATATTAGTCTGTGGTTAAAAGGACTTGAAAGGACTCGAAACTCAAAATGCAGGACTTAGGACTTGACTTGAGACTTTCCAGTGTTGACTTTGGACTTGACTCGGGGCTTGCCTGTCTTGACTCGGGACTTGACTCGGACTTGAGGGCAAAGACTTGAGACTTACTTGTGACTTGCAAAACAATGACTTGGTCCCACCTCTGTCAGTTTGACCCATTTATTGACAATCTGGAAAGCAGGTAAAAGTATTGTCACACACCAAAGGTAAATTTAGAATAGAATAGAAAGTACTTTATTGATCCCTGGGCGAAATTCAGCACCACAGTTCACTCACAATAGACAAGAATAATAATAAATAATGTAATATAATAATAATTTAATGAGTTAATTTGAATTATGACTGAAATCCTATTTTATAGTGGATGATGTGTCGTTAAAAGTGAACACTATTGGTGATAGATGCAACTTTTTACATTGTGTTTTATGGCTTTGCTTTTTATAATATGGCGTTATGCATACTTGCCAACCCTCCCGAATTTTCCGGGAGACTCCCGAAATTCAGCGCCTCTCCGGAAAACCTCCCGGGATAAATATTCTCCTGAAAATCTCCCGATTTTCAGCCGGACTTGAGTGAGGACAGCCTTTTTTCACGACGGGAGGACAACAGGGTGACAAGAAATAAATCATCCAGACTAGAGATAAATTGTATTATTATGATTATCTTACCTAAAAATAAATATATTTATTAATTAAAAAAATTAAAAAAAATAAATACATTTGTACTATATTTTGCTAAAAACATCAAAATTAATTGTATTTTTATTTGTATTTTTTTCTGACTCCTTATTACATCCAGCCATAGAATTATACATAAAAATAAACATATTTGAAATAATTAATTTTAAATGATCATAATAATTCATTTAAAATGACCGTATTTAATTATTAAAATAATTGCTTGTTTATCAACAACTTTAGCATTTTATTCATTACATTTTGAAGCTCTCAGAAGCCAAGTTATGTTATATTCCTTAAGATTTATTTATGCAAGTTTGAAGTATCAATTATCTAAACACAGTTTAGTTTGCATATTTTCAGGATATATACAGGTAAAAGCCAGTAAATTAGAATATTTTGAAAAACTTGATTTATTTCAGTAATTGCATTCAAAAGGTGTAACTTGTACATTATATTTATTCATTGCACACAGACTGATGCATTCAAATGTTTTGATTTGAAGTGGCAACAAATGAAAATCCAAAATTCCGTGTGTCACAAAATTAGAATATTACTTAAGGCTAATACAAAAAAGGGATTTTTAGAAATGTTGGCCAACTGAAAAGTATGAAAATGAAAAATATGAGCATGTACAATACTCAATACTTGGTTGGAGCTCCTTTTGCCTCAATTACTGCGTTAATGCGGCGTGGCATGGAGTCGATGAGTTTCTGGCACTGCTCAGGTGTTATGAGAGCCCAGGTTTCTCTGATAGTGGCCTTCAACTCTTCTGCGTTTTTGGGTCTGGCATTCTGCATCTTCCTTTTCACAATACCCCACAGATTTTCTATGGGGCTAAGGTCAGGGGAGTTGGCGGGCCAATTTAGAACAGAAATACCATGGTCCGTAAACCAGGCACGGGTAGATTTTGCGCTGTGTGCAGGCGCCAAGTCCTGTTGGAACTTGAAATCTCCATCTCCATAGAGCAGGTCAGCAGCAGGAAGCATGAAGTGCTCTAAAACTTGCTGGTAGACGGCTGCGTTGACCCTGGATCTCAGGAAACAGAGTGGACCGACACCAGCAGATAACATGGCACCCCAAACCATCACTGATGGTGGAAACTTTACACTAGACTTCAGGCAACGTGGATCCTGTGCCTCTCCTGTCTTCCTCCAGACTCTGGGACCTCGATTTCCAAAGGAAATGCAAAATTTGCATGGTTGGGTGATTTTGCCACACATCAATGCATCATCAGAGAGGGTGTTCAGCATGGTTCGAAAAATAGTGACAGAGAATAGAACAAGGATGAACAATTCAACCCTTAACTCAACAATGAGTAGATTAGTGTTATGTGTGTGTATATGTGTAAATAAATGAACACTGAAATTCAAGTATTTATTTTATATATATATATATATATATATATATATATATATATATATATATATATAATAAAATATATATATAAATAATAAAATATATATATATATATATATATATATATATATATATATATATATATATATATATAATAAAATATATATATAAATAATAAAATATATATATATATATATATATATATATATATATATATATATATATATATATATATATATATATATAGGATGTAATTGTCGAAAGAAACCTGATTGCCCTCTCAACGGGGGGTGCTTACAAACATCAGTTGTCTACCAATCTAAGGTAATACGCAAGGACATTAACACATCCGACACATATGTAGGATTAACCGAGGGAGAATTCAAAACCAGATGGAACAATCACAAGGCTTCTTTCAGGAACAAAAACCTGCGAAACACCACAGAACTCAGCAAACACATTTGGGACCTCAAAGACAATAATGTTGAATATTCAATAGCATGGCAAATTCTTGCATCCAGCACACCTTACAATAGTGGTAATAAAAGATGCAACCTATGCTTGAAAGAGAAACTGTTTATTATTTACCGTCCAGACCTGTCATCCCTCAACAAGCGCAGCGAAATTGTAACAACATGCCGCCATAGACGGAAACACCTCCTAGGTAACACATGAGCCAATCACCACGCCCCTAGGCCAGCCTGTACCCACCCACTCTGTGCCCTATATAAACCATGGTATGCGAATGCTCCCATTAAAATCTCCTGACGATTGAGGGTACCCCCCCTCATGAAACAGGCCTGTAGAGATGAAATAGTCTTGTGATTTTTTTTCCCACACATACATATATATATATATATATATATATATATATATATACATATATATATATATATATATATATATATATATATATATATATATATATATATATATATATATATATATATATATAGCTAGAATTCACTGAACGTCAAGTATTTCTTATATACCGTATATATATATATATATATATATATATATATATATATATATATATATATATATATATATATATATATATATATATGAAATACTGCGATGAGGTGGCGACTTGTCCAGGGTGTACCCCGCCTTCCGCCCGATTGTAGCTGAGATAGGCTCCAGCGCCCCCCGCGACCCCAAAGGGAATAAGCGGTAGAAAATGGATGGATGGATGGATATATGAAATACTTGACTTGGTGAATTCTAGCTGTAAATATACTCCTCCCCTTTTAGCCACGCCCCCCCCGACCACGCCCCCCCTCCCCCCCACACACACACCTCCTGAAATCGGAGGTCTCAAGGTTGGCAAGTATGGTCCGTAAGCACACGTGATTGTATTTTTTTCTGATCAAATAAAAAAACGTTTTCTTTTTTCAGTTTTTTTTTAATACTACCCCCCCCCCCCCCCCCCCCCCTCCCCCCGGTCCTTGGGACACATTTTCAAGCGTTGACCGGTCCGCAGTTACAAAAAGGTTGGGGACCACTGGATTATACTGTATAAAACAACTATTTTTTTTTAGTAAGGCATCATTTTGAACAACCACAAAGGGGTCCTTCACGTCAACACGGAAAAGTGAACACAATTGGTGATCGATGCAACTTTTTACGTTGTGTTTCATGGCTTTGCTTGTTATAATATGACGTTATATGTAACATGCCACAAAAGTGGTACTAGAGAAAGGCTGGGGCGTTACCCATCAAAATTATAACATTTTTAGAAAATATAAACTTATCCAATATAAACATAGTACGTTTGTTACTTCTTTGGATTATACTGTATAAAACAACTTTTTTTTTTTTTTTTTTTAGTAAGGCATCATTTTGAACAACCACAAAGGGGTCCTTCACGTCAACACGGAAGTCAAACGTCGATGACCGATGTTTGTTTTGCTACCATTAGCAGGTAAATGGATGTATTTGGACTATTTCACATACTTACATACACGTCACACCCCGCATGAATACCATTTAAGTACTAATTGTAATGTACAAACACTAACTAGACGTTTATCGACGTCCAAGCTTTTTGTTTACATGTTGTCGTAGGGCGTCCATTCTAGTGGCCTAGCTTGTGTGTTAGCCATGCTAAGCGTTTTGGGGGAGGACTTTTTTAGCGAGAGGGCAACTGGAAAGTGATTTATTCTCGTCTGTTTGACTGTTTACATCAATGTAGAATGGACGTTTGTTCGCAACTGTGTGTGTGTTTCAGGTTACAAAAAACCCCCCAGTGCTAGTCACGATGATGTAGCTAACAAATGGCGTATGCTTTTGGGTATGCAAAGTGCGGCTGGAGATGCATTGGTAGCTCACATGCGGCATTTAAAACAGCCTCCCGGCAGAACATTGGCAATTCATTCTCGGGCCACACCGACAATAATAAGTTACAAGAAAAAAAAAAGTGCAATACTTGTGTGTTTGGAAAAATTTAGTGACATCCATCCGTCCATCCATTTCTACCGCTTGTCCCTTTTGGGGTCGCGTGGGGCGTATTGATTGATTGATTGATTGATTGATTGAGACTTTTATTAGTCGGTTGCACAGTGAAGTACATATTCCGTACAATTGACCACTAAATGCACCCGAATAAGTTTTTCAACTTATTCGATATATATATATATATATATATATATATATATATATATATATATATATATATATATATATCCATCCATCCATCTTCTTCCGCTTATCCGAGGTCGGGTCGCGGGGGCAGCAGCCTAAGCAGGGAAGCCCAGACTTCCCTCTCCCCAGCCACTTCGTCCAGCTCCTCCCGGGGGATCCCGAGGCGTTCCCAGGCCAGCCGGGAGACATAGTCTTCCCAACGTGTCCTGGGTCTTCCTCGTGGCCTCCTACCGGTCGGACATGCCCTAAACACCTCCTTAGGGAGGCGCTCGGGTGGCATCCTGACCAGATGCCCGAACCACCTCATCTGGCTCCTCTCGATGTGGAGGAGCAGCGGCTTTACTTTAAGCTCCCCCCGGATGACAGAGCTTCTCACCCTATCTCTAAGGGAGAGCCCCGCCACCCGGCGGAGGAAACTCATTTCGGCCGCTTGTACCCGTGATCTTGTCCTTTCGGTCATAACCCAAAGCTCATGACCATAGGTGAGGATGGGAACGTAGATCGACCGGTAAATTGAGAGCTTTGCCTTCCGGCTCAGCTCCTTCTTCACCACAACGGATCGATACAGCGTCCGCATTACTGAAGACGCCGCACCGATCCGCCTGTCGATCTCACGATCCACTCTTCCCCCACTCGTGAACAAGACTCCGAGGTACTTGAACTCCTCCACTTGGGGCAAGATCTCCTCCCCAACCCGGAGATGGCACTCCACCCTTTTCCGGGCGATATATATATATCCATCCATCCATCTTCTTCCGCTTATCCGAGGTCGGGTCGCGGGGGCAGCAGCCTAAGGTTTGGTTGTTATCATCAGTCATCAACAGTTGAGAACAGAGAAATGGATATTGGAATAGTAGCAGAGAGAGAGAGAGAGAGATCAGAAGGCACCACTTTCAACACTTGACACAGCTTTTAATATGTGGCATCAAAGGGGTTTGAAATGCTTCAATGATCTTTTTATAGACAATATATTTGCCTCTTTTACGGAGTTGTCCAAGAAATGTAATCTACCCAGTTCCCATATACCGTATATTACCAAATAGTAGCCCGGGCGTTTATTTCACAAAATGGGGTCAGACCCCGGGCGGCTATTAGGACATGGGCGGTTATTTGCACAAGGCTTTTATTTATTTTTGCACCAGCCTGCACCAGGCCATTATTTGGTTACAATGGTTAGTGTCCAGTATTTTTTTTCGTACTAAACACTTTAAATGTAAAAGCTAATGTAAACATACAAACAAAAAAACAAGACTATCAAAAGACGAGAGATCAACAAGGCCTCAACATGACAGTAGTGCAACAATTGTCAAATAGAATACAAATACTAAAAATAAATAAACTTTTTAAATAAAGCAGCCTACCGGGAAAAATAAAATGATGGTACCAAGTACTCAAGTATAAAACCCACCATCAAAACAGAACAATAATACTGTCACTGTCCTTTGCCTTAATGCGGATCATTTTGCGGGACACACGGTGGTTCAGTCCACGAACGTGATATATCCACTGACACAAATTAGCATCAAGCTCGTCGCTCACTTTCTTCCTACCTCCACCAGATAAGCGAGCCCGTTTTCCATCGATTGCCGACTGAGATTGTAGTTCTCCCTTTTTTTGTTTCCATTCTCGTACACGTTTTGGGTCAACGTTAAACTGCCTGGCCGCTGCCAAACCAGAATTCTGCTCCGCATACTTCACAACCGCTAGCTTGAACTTTAAGTCAAACTTTCTGTTCTTCCCCCTTAAAGTATTCCCGTCCATCAGTTGTGGTGTACCGGCATTCAACTCACTGCTGCTGTTGCTTGCCATGTTGAAACTTTTCCTCGTGGGTTTGTTGTTGTCGTTGAGTGTGTGTTACGCTATGTGCGGTCACCCATTGCAATATGTTGATTACCCAGAATCCCCACGTAACGTCTGCTGTTACCGTAATGACCAGAATTATTGCACCTTTGCTTTTCCTTTTAGCTTATAAATTGGGTTTAATGAAGTCAATATGATTTTAATCAAAATTATGCAAATAACAGCCCATGGGCGGCTATTTGGACATAGGCGTTTATTAGGAAGAGGCGTTTATTTCACAAAATGGGGTCAGACCCCGGGCGGCTATTAGGACATGGGCGGTTATTTGCACAAGGGCGTTTATTTGGTAATATACGGTATTTAGATATTTCCAGATAAGGGATTATGTTAAAACAGTTCTTCCGCAGTTCCCTAACAAACCCTCTAAATCAACCACAGATGAAATGATGTCTTTAAATCCAATAAAGAAGAGGGCAATCTCACATATACTTAATTTACTCTCAGGATTAGAATGCACTTCCATGCTAAGAATCAGAACAGCATGGGAACAAGACCTCCAAACATCAATAGATGACGTAACCTGGGCAAAA